>NC_085139.1:242594853-242680571 GCF_024139115.2 Armigeres subalbatus | reverse complement strand
ATCGTGCTTTGAACATTATACATTTTCCATATCGAATAGATTGTCCAAACAAACCTTCGAACCAGTCCAATTTTATGGCATGTCATGGAAATCGCTCCAACCTCATGAACCATCTTGCAAGTTATCTATGACACTTGTGCCGCCGAGCTTTTTCAGAATCGACATAGCAGTCAATTCGCTTTGTGACAGTTGAGCTTTCCTTAGCACTTGAGCATTTTACAATATTTGTGTTGGTTATAGTCTCTAAAAACAATTGACCTATAAAATTTTGTACACTAAGTATTTCCAAATTGTAAAATATAAATTAAAAAAATATCTGTTTCTATTCTTCATCTTTTGCTTGGCAGTAACGGGCAAATCTGAATTAATTAGTTATCCACCGGTTTCGTTTCAATAGGATACTGAGAGTTAAGGTTATCAAGTTCTAATTCCTAAAAATCATATATTATGCCTAAACACCTAATCAGAGTTTCTTGAGAATTGGACGGACTCTAAATTATCAAAAGATGCTATTAGAAATGGTGAGTTGATTTTTTTATTTTTTAGAAACTTGAACTTATTTTCTACAACCATATTTCATTCTATATTGTGAACATAGAGTAATGCCTTTCTACGTTGCGGAGCCGAAATCCATTTTTCTTGAGCGAATGTTAACTGAAACTGTGCCAATTTAACAATTGTCTTGTTTTGTAAACTTAATTCGCTAAAACTGTTTTCTATATTTAAACATTTGGAGATTTAAGGCCTTGGTAATAGAAAGCAATTGACTATTATATAGATCCTTTGAAGTAGAGTAGAATGGAGACAATTTTTTTGTGCACTGTGCAGGCTAAGTCACCTGAAAAAAAATCGTTTTTGAAAGGATGATTTCGTGAGTTATAAACTTTCTTGTCTACAAGAAATATAAAGTATAGAGAAACATACTGCAGGCAATCCATCTGAATGGATCACATACAGTTGTCATATTCTCTGAAATGGAGTTCAGCCGTTCAGCGTTCTCCACTGACGATCGTCGCCGTCAGCTACACGTTATGAAGTTATTTCCGATTTGGTTTAATTTATCAGTCTATTTTCTGTAAAAACCTCTGAATAAATTGCTTCCATTTTCCATTTAATTGTGCGAGCGGTTTGATTTATATTCGAACAATCGAATTGCGAAAAACCTTCGATACTTGGCTACAGAGTTGGTCTATCTCGATATGCTAAGTATAAAGCCTCTGCCGTCGTCCATTTGCCGTGATCATCACGAGTCGTTGAACTCGACCGCGTCCGCAACGTGCAGCGGACCGATACCAGAATCGAAACTTTGTCACGTTTGGACGTATAAATTTCGATACATTCGGCCTTCCGGGTTAGTCAATTGTGGGAGGATTTGCCTCCGCCGGCTCTATTGAACGGCTACTTTCTTTCCGATTTTGCATCGCTTACCGGCTGAGTGATGTGTTCCAAGTTCATTTTGCTCGTTGACGTTGCAGGGACAACGCATGTTTGATGAGCGTACTCATGACAGCTTATTGAATGCTGAAGAAAGGTGCATAGACTTTCTAAGGCACCGTCTGGTCACCATGTACGGTCCTGGCCGCATTGAAGCAGTGAATGAGACGATTCGATGCAATGTGGCTTCACTTCAACCTTGGTCGTTTGACGATTCCTTCAAATTGAAAGTTGTCGCGTTCAATGAAGACTGACAATCATTGTTTACTAAATGAAAAATTACCGTCATATAAGATATTCCTATATCATCAACACTTTCGCTCGATAGATTTTTCTTCCATCAGAGATACGCTTGACACAGAAACCATGAACTCTAGACACGATGCCATTCTTCCAGCATTCAGTTCCAACCACACAGAAAAGGAATAAAAGGACGCGTTTTAGTTTTCCTACATATAGGTAGATGCCGAAGGATGTGAATTTTAATGAATCTCTACCCAGAATACTCGCGAGATGCGGGCTTACATTAACCGATAAAACGGGTAGGTATGACGCAATTAATTGGCATTGTCATTTATGCGTACTGCAATGCTTACCTTACACACTCTTCAACATTATTTTAAGTCGGAAAGATTATAATATGTCAAATTTCATCTAGGATAAAGTTCCACTGAAAATAAGGACGGTCAGGGCTACTAACACCCTAGTCATAAATTGTCAATTTGAGACTTTTCTTCCGTTCATCAATGAACTGCTGGAGTTTTTTATTTCATCCATATGCCTAAAAGAGCGACCTGAATCTTTTTATGTATCAAAGGATTGAATGAAAATGCAAACTGATGAATGGAAGAGATTTGATATGCACCATCCAGGATATATGCCTACATGGACGTAGGCCCATGCTGACTGGTATTTATTGCACTCTGGAGCATTCCGAAACCAAAATTTGAACAAATAAGATTCCTTTAATGAGGTACAAAAAGAATCGTGTTACCGACTATACAACTGAACCAACGAAGTAATGAGTCGGTATCGATTACATTTAGTTTTTATGATTATTGAGTACTATATTACCAAACCGAATTAGTAGATCAAGATAAGTCGTTGCTAAAATATGGATGATGTTCCCACTTTTACAGCGCGGTCCAGTGATCCTTATAAATACGGTAGCGTTGACTGCTGACTAAGCGAGGGGAAAGAAGCTTGGGAGATTTGGGTATCGACGACCTGCCTTCCGTCCGGCTACGTACTAGCTCATGCTTCACCTGCCTACTTTTGATATAATCATATTTGAATTTTGTTTCCTTCATACGGTTTTGAGGTGTTTGACAATACTGTTTTAAGAAGGATCTTCTTTGTTATCAACATCCACATAATTTACCAGCATTTAGATATTAAAACTCAAAATATTGTCATCGAAGGAGAATTAGAAGGATTTAAAATCCACAGTGGTGACTGCGAAAAATGTCAAATAAATGTCAAGACCTCGTTTTTCTTATATAAAATTGCTTTGTTTTGCTTTACTCAATCGCTGTACGTTTATGATTATAGGATTCTAAATTAATCTCAACTTAACTCAAACGTCAAAGTCATTTGATTGGATTTAAGCCACTATGGTACTAATTCAGATAGGTAGCTTAGTTGGTCAAAGCACCAGTCTATCGTACTGAGGGTCGTGGATTCGAGTCCCATCGAAGGGAAAGCGTTACCTCCAATACATATTTCAAATCAATATTTTCCCAATGTCCAAGTTGGGTGGTTTAATCACCGGAATAAAGGCAATTAATAGGTGATTGCACTGATTGAATTATTATTATTTACCAAGACAAAGTTTTGTATTTTTCGGAGTTTTCTGACCATCTCGACAAGACTAACATTCCTATACACCTCCACGATTATTAAATGGATGTTATCTATAGGATGTATCAAAGAATTTTCATTGATGCTTGAGACGCTTCTCGGTCCTTGAAAAAGGCTTAAGCTCTGAAGCATAATTCCGGGCGTGTTGAAAGGCTTTGAGACATTTTGAAAGGAGGTTTAAAAGCATCTTGACAGCTTTCGACGCAACAAAAAGCTTCGTGAACACTTAAGCCTTTGAAAGAAACTTTCCAGTCTCTCAGAGGCTTCAGCTTATTGAAGAGGCTTGAAGCTTTAAAGGATGGTTCAATCTTTTAAAGGGGCTTCAGACCCTCTGACAGGAAGGCTTGAGCTTCTGAAAAAAACTTCCTAGCGCTTGAGGAGACTTCGTCTCTTGAGCAGGCTTCGGAGCTTGAAGAGGCTCTGGCATCTTAACAGGAAGCTCAATCCTGAAAGAAAAATCGAGCCTCTTGAGGAGCCCTTCTTGAAGAGACTTCTGGGCCTCTAGAGGAGGCTTTCTAGCTCTTGATAGGAGGCTTCAGATCTCTTTATAGGAGGCTTCAGTCTCTTGAAAGAGGCTGGAGCCTGCCTCTTGAAAGGAGGTTCTCGAGTCTCTTGAGAGGAGGCTTCCCAGGCTCTTGAAAGGAGGCTTCCGAGGTCTCTTTGATAAGGTTCAGTCTCTTGATAGGGAGGCTTCCAGGCCTCTTGATGGGAAGCTCGGGCCTCTTGATAGGAGGCTTCCAGGCCTCTTGAAAGAGGCTTCCAAGCCTCTTGAAGGGGCTGAGCCTCTTGAGAGGCGAGCTCTTGAAGGGCTCAGCCTCTTAGAGGCACGAGCCTCTGAAGAGCTTAGGCTCTTGAAGAGGCTGAGCCTCTTGAAGGAGGCTTGAGCCCTCTTGAAGGAGCTCGGCCTCTTGGAGGGCTTCGAGGCCTCTGGAGGCTTCGAGGCCTCTTGGAGGGGCTTCGGCTCTTGGAAGGAGGCTTGAGTCTCTTGGAAGGAGGCTTCTAGCCTCTTGGAAGGAGGCTTCGAGCCTCTTGGAAGGAGCTTCCAGGCCTCTTGAAGGGCTTGAGCCTCTTGGAGGAGGCTGGAGCCTCTTGGAGGGCTGGGCCTCTTGAAGGAGGCTTCGAGCCTCTTGGAAGGGCAGGCTCTTGAGCTGCCTTTGGAGGAGGCTTCAGCCTCTTGGAAGGAGGCTTGAGCAGGCCTCTTGGAGGAGGCTTGGCGAGCCTCTTGAAGGAGGCTTGAGCTCTTGGAAGGAGGCTTCCAGGGCTCTCTGGAAGGAGGCTTAGCCTCTTGGAGGAGGCTTCGAGCCTCTTGGAAGGAGGCTTTGAGCCTCTTGGAAGGAGGCTTCAGCCTCTTGGAAGGAGGCTTCAGGCTGAAGGCTTGGGCTCTTGGAAGGACTGAGCCTCTTGGAAGGAGGCTTCCAGGCTATGAGCTTCGAGGCCTCTTGGAGGAGGCTTCCAGGCCTCTTGGAGGAGGCTTCCAGCCTCTTGGAGGCTTCAGCCTCTTGGAAGAAGGCTTCGAGCCTCTTGATCGAGGCTTCAGCCTCTTGATAGGGCTTAGAACCTCTTGAAGGAGGCTTCAGACCTCTTGAGAAAGCGGCTCTTGAAGGGCTTCCGAGCCTCTTGAAAGGAGGCTGACTCTTGAACAGGGCTTCAGGCCTCTTGAAGAGGGAGCTTCGACTCTTGAAAGGAGCTCCGGCCTCTTGGAGAAGGTTAGTCGATTTCAGGTAGCTATCGAGCGCAGTTAACCTGGTAGGCCTATCCAACTTCCAGAAGTTTGGAGAACCGGACATCTGGCTTAGACAAAACTGAGTGAAATATCGTACATATGGCCTCTACAAACTGGCATGGACATGACGGGTTTCATTGAGCTGGGTTTTCGTAGTTTTCTTCATCTTTCATTCATATAGATGTCTTTTTGAGTTCGCAGGGATGTTCAGAACAAACATATTGTTCACATAGTATAGTCAATGCTAGAAAAGTGTTATAAAACATTTTTGACCCTGTAAATGTTGTTCACACTGAAATATTATGTAAAGAATAAATTTTACTATATTTTGAAAAACCATCCTTACTGCCCCTCTAGAGAAAAAATGAGCATCTCTAGAAACATAACTCATCAGTATGGTGAAATTAGATGAGATAGTAAGACATCCGTAAAAATTGTGAAAATCGTCAAAGACGGCTGAGAACCAGCTGTTTGAAAATTTAGTTCCATGGTTTCGTTCACGGTAGTCCGCGTTAGTAATTTTATCACGGATTATTTATTTATTTATTATCAGACTAAGGGGAGTTGTGCTGCAAAAAGTCTTCTCATTCAGCTCGGTCTGCGCACTTCGCCAACCGCAGTCTGCGGAGGCCGTAAGATCCCTCACCTGATCGATCCTCCTTTTCTTCAGCCTCCTTCTGTTCCTTGGATCGTTGTCGAAACCATTTCACCGTTACTGTCCGACATGTTACGGCCTGCCCACCGCAGTCTTCCGATTTTCGGTTGAACGATGGATGGTTCTCGCTTGACGTCTGGTTCATTCGCTCCTCCACGTACCATCCGCCATCTGCACCCCACCATAGAGGGTACGCAACACTTCCTTTCGAAAACTCCAGGTGCACGTTGGTCCTCCGACATCGTCCAGCTCTCGTGTCCTAGAGAAGACCGGTCTTATAAGCGTTTTGAGATAGTCGTTTGGTTACGGGCGAACTTTATTCGATCGGAGCTCTTACGATCAGTACGCGATTTCCAACTATGCGCCTTTAATTTCTCTGGTATGGTTATCGGTGGTCAACAGTGAGCATAGACGAATTCTTCAACCACCTCGATTTCAACCGTAGAAACTCTTAGTGGTGGCTTAATACCTCTCTTGAGCCTCCTATCATGTCCTTTTTTCGACGTGTTGATGACTCAGTCCAAGTGTTTACTGCACTGTCTGATGAGACCCATCCTCTCAGTTACGTGCCATGATATCAATGTCGTCGGAAACCAAATATACTGGACGGACTTCAAGAATCGTACCACTCAATGCATCCCTCATCGATTATTCTCAAGCGATATTGAATAGCAGACACTGCAGACCATACCTGCCTACCTCTACGCGTTTCGAAGGACTCGAGAATGCCCTGAAACACGAACTACGCTACATCCGATCCATCGTCGCCTTGATTAACCGTATAATTTTCAAATCCGTTTTCTGCATTAGCTGCCATAGCTGGTCCTGATCAGTTGCATACGGCTTTGAAGTCGATAAATAGATGATGTGTGGGCCATTGTATTCGCGTTCCGGCGCGGCATACATTGACTGGTGCAATGGATGGCTTACACAAATACCTTTCGTCTGCTCCGAACCTCTTTAATTGGTGTTAGTCGCGCATAAATTTGGGAGAATGCCGGCGTTCGTGTGTTGGTAGTCGTGATTCACTCTACAAACTCCAGGGGCTTTGTTGTTTTCAGCCGGCCGATCTCTCCTGGATTCGGAGTTCGGAGGAAGTCGCATTCCTGCGCGCACTCCTAGGTTTATTACCATACACGTTGTCCCATATCGCCATTCAGGTTTTCTTCTGTCTGCCACCTTTGGATCACCTCACGCTCGTTTGTTAGAAGGTTCCATTTGTCTACGCGTATCGGGCTGTGGCACGTGCCCTTACGTGAACGGTTCAACTTCTAACTTTCGTGCGTTGGGCATTGGCAGCAGTTTCTCTTCCGGTCTCGATCTTCCTGCTTGGCTCTTTCCTCGGTAGGTTTTGTCTTCCGACCCGTTTGTATCGTCTTCGCCCTCGTTTTGGCAGATTTCGCCCAGCTGCATTCTTCTCCTCAACTAACCGCTCACATTCATACCGCATACCAGCCGTTTTCTCTGATCCGGAGCCACCGTGCCTAGTGGCAGTTGCATTGCTTTGTGGCGGATCGAATATCTCCTGCCATCACAGAGATGCTGCGCATAGCTGCTCTTCCGTTGAGATGCCAGCTTCCGCTGCGTGTGGTCTTGGCTGTCTACCGTCTTGTAGCCCAATGTTTAGCGCACGGACGACTCACGACGTGTTGATCACCTGCGAGAGTTTGGGCGACATACCTGCAACGAGTGTCCTTTATGTCGCCCGGTCGTTGCCGATTGTATCGAGTCGTTTATCTTCAATGTCGTTCGTAATGTTTATGTTAAGGCGGCTTATTGGGCCTGCACAAACCTCCTTCTCGTCGAGGTCCGTCGTATACTGCTTTATCGTCCCACCTAACACCAGGACTTGGGCTTGTGCATTACGCTCGGGGGAGCCTACTTGCAGTTCATGTCAGCGGGAGAAGACGGGCTACAGAACCCCACCACATCCAGGCAGGCATACGACACAGATGGCCTGGGGAGGATCGTCAAGTCCTTGGACATAGTCCCTGCCCTTCACGGCTATTAGATGTTAATTTATTTTTTTGTTGAAGATAACGAGTGTCCATCTATCTCGTCTTTGACTGGATGTTTTTATGACAGATCCTAAAACCAGTTTTTGACTATATTTTCGAAACTAACAGTTTTGAGTTAATCATTATCCAAAATACAACACCAAGTATTCTATTCGACGATGAGATTGAAATTAAAAACAAAACAAACTAGATCGTTTGTTCACCATCGTTAAAACAGTCGATGGTAGGTTTCAGAACTGTAGAATGTTGGCCTTGCCTATCCCCATGAGGGCTACATCACGTTATAGCTTTCAGGGTGGGCATTTCGTATTCAATCGTGCTGCTGAAAAGTACTGTGCAAATAGATAGGATCAGGATGCTCACAGATGAATTCCTCTCTGAAATTAAATGCAGTACGTGACAAGTAGAAAAGTTTCTGAACGCTAATCGCGCCTGCACTTTATGAAAATCTTACATTTTTCTTTGGAAAAGTGACATTAGTCCCATCTAGTCAGTTCAAATTTACGTGTAGTTTGATCAATTTTCCGTAAACGCATTCCGTAAGAGAGCATACTGCTACATCGCTCTGAAAGAATATTTGGGTCGATTCCTTGACTTAGACACTCGCTTATGTTTTCGTCAGGGTGGGTAAAGACTCGGTCATTTCGCTGTCATCCGACTACAAGAACTGAGCTTAGTGCACGTAAAAAAATTTAATGTTGTTTATTATATATTTCTAATACTTTCTTGCCAAAGCGGAGACATGTATAAGAAAACTTATACATCGCATTAGTCACATACATTCGAAACTTATACTTTTCATTAACTTATGAATGTTATTAGCTTTTTGATAGGGCTTTCATTATGGCATAATGAAGAGATATAAGTCTGAATGGTTTTCCATAACAGTTATTTTTTACGTGTCTAAGCGACACACGATAAAAAGAAACAAAACGGCAAGCAATGGACGATTGATGTTTCAACGGTCACGAAAATCAAGCATTTAGGAATCGAACGGGCTACTTTGTCTCTTTCTCGCTGCAAAGAAATTAGAAACAACAAGGCCAGTAAATATCAAAATTTATGGAGAACGAAAGAGAAAGAGATTTTCCGTGCAGTGCCTATTTCATCAGTATTCTACTATACTCACTTACGTGTCCTCCATCTTGGACGATATCCAGCATCGCCCTGACGTGTTGCTGTTAGATTTTGGTCGACTTCTAACCTCCGCAGGCCTATGGGCTGCCTCTGCTGCGAAGTCCAGTCTGATGCCTTGTACAGATTTCATTGACGCCTGAACGTAAAGTGGGCCGATCCAACCCACTTCCGTTTCGAATTTCAGTTGCTTTGCCTCTAGTGACAACGACGATGCGAGAAATGGTTTGTGGTTTGAAAACCTGTGGACGTCTGGAAGACCGTCGGAGAATGGAAAATGCTGGGATCTCGATGCTGTACTGATTGTTTACAACCACATAATTCAACTGGTGACTGCGGTTTGCTGATCAAGGGAGATTCGAGCTTTTTATTCACAAATTGGGGATTTTAGCGACCCGGGTTGGTTGCTTTGAATTTTATTTGACTACATTGAGGTCATTTGGAGATTATTTGATCATCAAGGTAGATTACTAAAATCTGCCAAATCTGATATTTCCATATCAATCAATTAATTACGTAACGCAAAAATGGCCATTTTCAACCCTAATGAATCAATAATTTTTTTGTATGGATTGTCAGACTTGGTCAACCCCCTCCCCCTCTGAGCGTTATGATTTGTGGATGTCCCTGTTTTTGTTTCTCGGTGATTTTCACGATGTCATCGAGCATATTAGGGGCGTTGAAATTTGAGATATTATATGTGATGAACGTCATATGTCAGAATGAGCATACGTGACATGGAGACGCATGGTGCATTGATGCATCAACTAATCTCGACTTAACTTTGTGTGTAAAATCTAATTTAATAATGTACATTATGAAAGTATTTTATATTATACAAGGAAAAACATTTATTCCATGACCATACGTACAAACTACACATTTTATGAAAATTGACAAAATAAACAGTAAGTGAATACATTGAACCAGATTACCAAATTGTCAGAATTTTGACTCTATGGTTAGAAAGATACATACTCGTTTGAGTACTCTTTTTCAATAAACACACCTAAATTAGGCCAAACAAAATTCATATCGGAGACGAGAGCCTGGCTGAAAGTCTCATATAAACACAAAAAATACATATATTTAAATTTGCATATGAAAGACGGAAAAGAAGAAGGCAAAATTTGCTTCTCCTGTGTCCTTATGATTACGGCTGTACACTCCCATTTTCATACAAAATGGTCACGTTTGAGGATCAAAACATCGATATCTAGCGATTAAATTGAGGTTATTTGGCATCTCAGATTGAAATGACCTGAATTATCAATTTATAGTTTTTTGTATGCATATTTACTGAAAAGGTAGGGGAGGAGGTTCGGTTGTGAGCACCTTTTGTGTTTGGTCCATAACTTTGGCCCTGGTTGATCATATGTACATTTTGCATAACAATAAGCTAAACTTATAACCTTACTACTAGAAATTAATATGATTTCATCGATTTAGAAAAATATTGACAATTTAGAATTTGACATTTTGGACATTTTCATTTCTGTTCGGTTGGCAGGCACCTTGAAAACTTACTAAAATAAAGAAGCATGAATAAAAACCACCCAGATTTAAGACAAGGAATAGTTTATTCATTCTAAAAGCCAGGAGCGCTAAAACTTAAATCAATTCACCTAGCAGCGATGATGCCTCCTCATTGCATTAAGGAGGATGTTGAAAAATCACATAAGAAAGGTCTAAATAGCACTTTAGGTAAATGGGTTTAATTTTCATTGATTTAGTTTTATTTTGGTATGCATCACAGTCAAAAAATCCTGATTAATCACCCTAGCGCAATAGGCCTTTCTCTCATTTAAAAAAATAATATTTTGGCCATAAATTTTGATCCCTAGTCCGAGCTGACCAATTTTCAATAGGAAACAATGGGAAAGCATTCCCGTCGAATCAACTTGTTGCAACAAATCGGTCAACGCTTTGTGTGTGTGTATATAGACTAGACATGCCCAAAGAACAAAAATATGAAATAAACTCATTATTTCGAACAATTATGTCAAACTAATTATAAAACGCCTTAAAACGTTATTAAAAATAAGTTAAGGGACAAGTAAAACGATATTGAGTTACGTTTCATGAACGTGATAAAGTTTTAAAAATAATTCTAAGTTCGATTCACATTCACTTTATTCGAGTTCGTTATACACTTGATGTTTTCAAATTTTAATTGTCTACACTTGGACGTGTTGTCCCTATCGAATCCGCACTGAACTGATCGCCCTGACTGAAGCTACCTAGTTACCTGGCTAGGCCGCCTAACTGGAAACTGCTGCTTCTAGGTCTTCGTCAATTGGTCCCGGCTGATGCAACCTCGATGGCCGGATGTTACTGCACAACGTCGGCGTACCTGGCTAACCTTTGGTTGGTAACCAAATAGCTGACGTCTCCGCACGGATGCAACGGTGACTTTCAGCGCGCACTTTGCTGACGTCTGTGCATACGCGATAGGCTGTTAGGATGCATACCTTTATATTCGATTGAATTAACTTCGGTTCAACCCTGAATACGGTCTGCAACTTTGACTGCTGGAATGCGATCGTCAGTTTCAGCTAAGTTTACGAACTTCTCTATGAGAAAAGTGAAGAAACTATGACGAGGCATGTGATCAAAACTATGGCTCAATGTTGATTCTAGTCCTTTCGGTAACGGTTTCTAGATGTTCTGCTTACGACGATTATGTACGTGTAGTTGTTCCAAATTATCCACGGGTTCTGCTAGTATTTCTGATTCATTGACGTTCACTAAATGAAGTGGAGTATAACAGTTTAGTTTCCTTGAAAGATTTGCTGTTGAAGTGCTTTCCGTTAGAGTTACGAGGCAATCCATGATACGAGAAATGTTCCTGTCAGATTTCTCGGCCAAAACACATTCTCGTATGAGGGTGGGTTTAACGGAGTTTTTATCAGTACTCAAGATTTTCAACTGTTTTGTTCAAATTTTGGTGACTTTGTAAAGGTACGTCCTGCGTTTCCTCGTAATATTGGATGAAAGACATTTGTCGTTGGAGACGTTAAAGAGGTTTTGTAAATCGCAAATACTGCGTTTCTCGATGTTCGTACATGGATACATTACCAGATACGACTCGTTGTTGCCAATAATAGCACTTGGCGTTTAGCGCTATAACTTGTTATGTATAGGAATAGTTTCCAGCTGAAGTTGTACATAATCTCCTCTCTAAGCTTAGGAATTTTAATAAGGACTATTATGTCAGTTGTTTGAAAGCTACCGTTCCAAAAACTCGTAAGTTTGATCAAAGCTTTCAATCGTTGTGCCTTGTGATTCCAGTAGTTGCAAATTCCAGTTCTGAAGGTTCTGAACGTTTTCGATATTATACCCAGTTTCGACAATTGTATGGATTCGATTGATTCAAGCTGGTGTTGGTCATGTCGATGTTGAGAGTACTTATATGTAGAATGTGTTTCAGTCAATTGGCCGTCTAAACTCAATTGTTTTTATGATACTATCTATTTCTCTAGACTGCCTGTAAGCCTGTTTTGTTAAATTGTTTATTCTGTTTCAAAAGCTCATTTATCCTGACCTGTTTCATTGTTCTCTGTAACTAAAGCATTATTAGAATGTTTTAGGATTCTAATTGATTTTAATTATAACAAATCTTCGTTATCAAGGTTTCCAGTAATCATTTTATAGTAGATCCAAGAAAGTTGAGAGATCGTTTTGTTCTTCTTCGTTTTATAAGATTTTCAAGATAAAGTTGGCTTGACTATGCTTTTGTTTCAAAATGTTGACTATTTCTTCAATATTTGGATTTTCTTCTAGATTAATAATAGATTCGTATTGTTTTAAAATAATTCTGTATGAGTATAAATTGAACTTGTGAAATAATGTGTGAAACCTTCTTTCAAGAAAAGGAATTAGTTCTGAAGGCAACTATGCCTGGATTTTGGTTTGAGTCGAGGATTTCCATATAGAGGAACTGGTGAGGTCACAATAAAATTACAGTGTAACAATAGGTGATTATCATTTTTGGTGTTTCATGCTGTGAAAGAAATATTGAAACAAAAAGAAAATAATGGGCTAGTTTTCGTTAAAGTTAAGTTTTTCTTTTTCGTTTTAGTTTAGTTTTATGGATCTTTCTTCCGCTCTCGTCAATTATATTAGTTTTCTCTGTTTTCTGTGACTTTGAGTTTCTGGTATCTCGGTTGATGTTTCAAATTGTTACGTTTCCTTTCGAAAACAGTGTCATTTAAAGAAAAATTCTCAGGTTCTTCTCTGTTTCTGTTGAGTTTTTCTAAATCTTTAGCTTCTTTTGATGTTGTTCGAAAAGATCCTAAAATTCCTCTTTTATGTTCTTTCATCTAGATCCTCAGATGGGGTCTTCATTTTTAAGCAAAAAACAACTCTTTGGAAGTTTCGTTTAGAATTTAGAGTCGTTGTAATAGAGACTGCAGATTTATTTTAGCCGTTTTGACAAGTCTTTGGTTGAATCTCTAATACTCAAAATATTGTGCAATTCTCTTATTGTTCTGTGAACAATTTCAACTGTTCCGTTGGAGGAGGACTGCCCAACACTTGTATAATGATATTCGACATCGTTTTCTTCGAGGAAATCTCTGATTGTTGTGGAAGTAAATGAAGCTTCCTGATCCATGACGAGAAGGAAGGTTTTCCAACATTTGAAAAGAGTGAGTTATAGCCTTTAGAATGTGTATAGCATTCGTGTTTTCAAAGGAATAGCCATTGTTAATCGTGAAAACTTATCGCATAGTGTTAGATAGTTCTTGTTGTTAATAATGAAAATATCCATATACAATTTGCAACGGCTTTGTAGGTGTTGCTGTTAGTTTAAATTGTTGTTTGTATGGTCTTCTTTCGTACTTAGCTGTTGGCATAACCTGCAAATGTTAATAAATTTAGTAATTTTGGATTTCATGTTCGGAAAAGTATTTTCGGATATGTGGGTTTTGTTTCTGTAATTCCTCTGTGATTTGCGTTTTTGCCTTTGAATAATTAAGTCTTGCTCAAGTTCATCGGTGACGTCCTCTAGCAGTTGTTGAGTCCAAAATATTTTGAATGATTTCGCTCTGGAAAATAATTCTTTATATAGTTTCAATTACACAGTATCCTCTCACTACAATAGAGTAGGCACTTATTGATGGCGTATTCTTTTAAAATATTGATCAAGGATGCAGGACCGAAATTTGTCTTTTAATAATGATTCTATGGTAATTCCTGAATAAAGTGAAAGTCTCTTGGTTATCCTGATTTGCTTCCTCCAGAACGATTTGATTTCCAAAGTCGTTTAGAGGTCTCAATGTTGATGGTATATCGTTTGTCGTCAGTATCTGCAGAGTGTGGTAATGTCGTCGCTGGAAGATGAATTCGTTTACTTCTATTTTCTCCTCTGTCCAGGTTCAATTCGAGAAAGTCGTCTGCATTTGTGTTCAATGTTCCTTTCTTGTACTTAATTTCAAATTCAAGTTCTTCTAGAGCAAGTTTCCAATGTAATAATCTTCGTTCAGATCATTTTTTGTCGGAGCCACACAAGTGGTTTGTGTCCGTTATTTCAAGTGAGTCCATAAATGTAGGGTCTAAAATGTTTTTGTGCCCAGACGATAAACAGTTCTTTTTCAGTAGCAGAATAATTACATTCTTTCATTCAAAGTTCTTGACGCGTACGCAATTGGTTCTTCTTTCCGTCTTAATTTTTGAGACAAAACGGCTCCGAGCGCGAAGTCGCTTGCTCAGTTTCAAGGATAAATTTTCTATGAAATCAGGGTATTTTAAAATGGGATCGATTGTCAATAATCGTTTACAATCATTAAAACAACTGGTAAATTCTTCGTGAATAATTTTCGCATCTTTCTTCAAACATTTGGTCAAAGGCTTCGTATTGCTTTGCGAAATCGCGAATGAATTTCCTGTAATATCCGATAAACCTAGGAAACCTTTGATTTGGGTGTGTCTTTGGAATCGCCAACTAAGAATTTTTTCAATTTTATTAGGATTGGTCTTGCCATCTTGAGTTATGATATGGCTTCATTCTTCTGAAGGATTCACACTTGTCAGTTGATTTTAAATTGGCTTGAGCAAGTCTTGAAGACTTTTAAATTGTCAAGATGTTGTTGAGTGAACTACCAAAATTATTATGTCATCTGGTAAACTGACAACATTTTCCAATCAAATTTCCAAGAATATGATTCATTACGCTGGAAAGTTGCTGGCGCGTTTTTCAATCCAAAAGCATGCGAATAAATTCGAAATGCCCTTGTTGCTGAAGGCGGTTTTTTTTTGATGGACTTCAATCTGTGAAATCCAGATTTTAGGTCCAACGTAGTGAAATATGTACTACGGCACCTATCAAGAATTTCTTCAATTCGTGGGATAGGAATTTATCATCCACGGTTTTTCATTTAGTTTGCTAATCTGACAATGCGCCATTTCTTTTTACCGCTCGCATCAATTCTTTGGAACGATCCAAATTGGATGTCCAAGCGAAATAGAATTCTGTATAATACCGTCTTCCAACATTTCATCTATCTGCTTTTCAACTTCTGCTTTGTGGACTTGAGGATATCTTAGTTTTGTGGACTGGAATATCGTCCACTGTTCTGATCCTATGCTGAATTGTAGACGTAAGATAGTTTTTCAGAGTCCTTGTGAAAGATCTAGAATATTTTGCAAGAGTTTTTAATAGTGCGGTTTTTCTTCTGAATTTAGATGTTGACTCTAATCATTTCTTCCAAATCAGGGTATGGTGTATTAGACGAACGATGAAGATGATTTAAGTTCATATTATAATTTCTGCTACCTGTATAGTTTTAGCTGATGTGTCAATAAAATGAACCGCTTTACCAAATTCCTAATCGGGGTTAAACAAGCCTTTTCTGCGTGGTATAAACCTGATTGTATCACAGCATTATCAATTTTATATCGTTAGGGATAAACGTTGCCATTATCTTGAGAGACAGGGAGTTTAATTATTCTCTTGAATTCTCGTCACGTGATCTGCGGTGGGCCTAATTTTCTTATTTGCATATTCACTGTTTTTTGGAAAAATTAATTGATGATTGCTCCGTCGATGAGTGCTTCGAAATCAGAAAGAGTTTCGTAACCGAGGATTCCTCAAAGAGTATGATTTAAAAGATAGAAGGTGACTTTTGTTTCAAGCCAAATAGTTTGTAATAAACTTTTTATCGGTGGAGTTTTGCCCTGAAGTGTTTGAAATTCGAATTGGTTTACATTTTTCCTGTTTTAATTTTGGAATCAGACGGGGAGATGAAATTCTTATTTGAACCACTATCTACAAGTAACTTTACTCTTTGCGAAGAGTTTAATTATTACGTAGGTAAACCATTGATTGCATTTAAGTCAGCGTGTTGGAGTGAAGGGAATTTGAAAATTTACTAGAATCTTCAGCTTCTAATTCTTCTTCGTGTCAGTGTTGTTAGTTTCCTCGTTATTATCCTGTTCAGCATCGTGATTGTATTCTGTTAGAACGTAGCGAAGGATCAACTTCCATGGGAATAAATTTCTGCCTATCAGATGCACTTTATGTCGCGTTGAGGATTGTGCTTCTGGATGTTTGTTAAATGACTTGTTGAAGGGTTTGGAGTTCCTATTGGAATGGGATTGTTGATCAAATACAGATTGTGTTTGTGTTGTTTTTTCCGCGTTTTGGAACCTACACAAGAATGCATAGGCATCCTCTAAATCACTTGGCTGGCGGTCTGAGCATAACCAAAGTATGGTTTACTAACCGTTAAAATGTGACCACTTTCTTGTTCTAAAAAGTGGTTTATTGCTTAATGTGCCATGTATGTTTCTGTTTTTTTAGCTAAAGATTTCATGTTCACCATGATTTCTTTTGTGCGTTTGTAAATATATAAAGATTCGGTCATTTTCAATGACCAGAGCTGTCTGTAAGTCGCAATGTTATTGCGGTCACCATATGCGCTTGTAGAATTTCGCTATCTCGTCAAAAGTAGTTGGTTTCCATTTACATATATCATATCTCGAGCTTTGCCTCGACTTTGTTTATAACTGCCTGTTCGTAAACGGAAAATAATCCGCTCTACGTGTGGTCGGCAAATTAAAGCTCCTGGCTGTGTCTAGCCAGTGACCTCAATTGTTTTTATTCTTCGAATGATGGGATCATCCGAATGGGTCAGGAATTCTGAAGAAATCCTACGGCGTTCCTCCAGCGGGGCTTGCCTTTGTTTTGTTGCAATTGTTGTTGCTGTTGTTGAAGGTTGATGTTCTCCGATTGGAGAGCACCAATTCTTTGCTCCAAACTTTGAATTTGATCAAAGAGGGCTTGAAAGTTAATTTTCCATATTTTCAGAGAATTTCAAAGCTCTACTTTCGGAAAAGGATTAAATTTGGGCATAAAATTACACCAAAAAATATATAGAAGGGAGGATTTACTCACGGTTCTTCGTCTGAAGGATTTAAATCCACCGCTTTAGTGCAGGCTCCTAAACGGTTGACTCAATCGCCTACGTGTCGAGGGATGGCGTGTGTTGATTCTCGATGAATCTTCCTGCCGGTCAGCCGCCGTTACGTGTTGAACTTTATTGGTTGTAAGTCTGTTTTTAAAAGTTCCACGTGTTGGGTTTTTCTTTTTCACGCATTACTTCACTAGTTAGGGTTTCTTCACTAAACCGTAGGACGAGCCGTACGACTGCGCCATTACGTTGTCATGAACTGATAAAGTTTTTAATTCTAAGTTCGATTCACATTCACATTTATTATTCGAGTTCGTTATACACTTGATGTTTTACAAATTTTAATTGTCTACACTTGGACGTGTTGTCCCTATCGAATGACTGATCGCGCCTGACTGAAGCTACCAGTTACCTGGCTTGGCCGCCTAACTGGAAACTGCTGCTTCAGCGGAATTCCTGGTTCGTCAATTGGGTCCCGGCTGATACCTCGATGCCGGATGTTTACTGCAACGTCAGCGTACTGTGCTAATCTGGTTGTGACCAAATAGCTGACGTCTCCACGTCCGGATGCAACGGTGACTCCTGCATGCGCACTTGACGTCTGTGCATACGCGATAGAGCTGTTAGGATAGCATAACTATGAATGATTTCATATAGTTGCCATAACTGAAACCAATAAGAGTGCCACAACCGAATTTCAGCCTTTTTGGAACAGAAGAAAAACAAATTCGCGCTAAAATTTTGATGACAATCGACATTGGGCCTCAAAATTTATGAATTAAATAGCATTAGAACTCACTTTTTGAATTAAATCTTAATTTATGACACTTTGAAAAACAAAAAAAAACTTTCGTGTTTTTTTCTTGTACGAAAAATTTATTTGTTTCTAGTTCAAAGTAGAGATGCTCCGGATTGATATTGAGCAAAACATCATGCTATTATAGCAAACAAAGAGTTGTAGGCGAGCATCTCTTATCTGTCAAAAGATACATAGTGGTGCCTAACCAACGGCGTGCCAACCGAACCTCCTCTATCTGGAATATTGAGAATTTTCCACATAATGTCATATTCACATCTAAGTTTCCAGAACATGGTAAATTAATGTCCGAGTCGGGTGGTCCAATACCCGAAAAATAGGCCATTAACTTTGATTTACCTGAAAAAGCATGCTTTAGTTAGAAATAATTGGGAAGCCACCACATTTATATGGAGCTCCATACATAACGGGTGGCAACTAAAAAATTGGAATGAAAAGAGTGGCTCTGGATAATAAATACAAAGAAGTACAGTTCAATCTGATATATAAGAGTTGTCCTTAGTCTTGAATCATAGACTGACTATTGGCATTGATCTGTTGTGCGTGCAGCTCAGCTTAGTCTTCTTATACACGACCGCTGTACCATTTTTCGGACTTCTAATCCTACTTGAAGTTGCTTCGTGTCTTCGGCCTTACAATCACCTTTGTATACAAAAGAACTAAGTAGACCAAATAATGCTAGGACAGTTTTTGAAACATTTTTACGCTTAAAATGTTCGACCGTGTACTTGTCCCATGATCTTTGTTTTGTGAAAAATTTACAAAGCTCATTGCCGTTTCCACGACATTTTTGAGCAATGTTGGAGTGAAAATGTGTGTGCGACAACTCTAAGGATTCATTCTAAGGATTCATTCACATAAAATCATATTTCTGTGAAAGCATTATTATTCTGATAGAAAAGTATTAAAGTCATTCCAATTTTTAGTTGTCACCCGTTATATAGAATTTGCGTTTATTTTTCAACTGCACTGTGCGCTGGTTTATGAGTTTGGTTAGTCCGAATCACCCAGTTTGTACGCATTTTCAGTGCCGCGGTTCGTTAATTTCCTGATTGGACACAGTTACTTAACTTTCACTTCCTCATTTATTTGCATTTCGAGAGCTCTGGACTAGTTATAAACACTTAACGAGGGAAATTATTTCGACGCGACATTATCGACTGTCGTTATCACTGACTTTTGCATTATTAAGGAGTTGGGGACGATATTCTTCGGAATGCGGAATCTTATTGTTTATGAAGATTAACCATGCCGCCATTGCATTTTGTCAATGAACTTTATAGCCCTATTTCCAAGTCCACAAACTTTACCAGTACAAAGTAAAAGGTATCATGATGTCAAAGTTCAAACAAACTATTTAGACTAGAGGAGCACTTTACCCTATTGCCAGAGTTGGTAAAGTGTACGCCTCCCCTGACTACTGGGGAGCAGCTATTGCCAGTTTGGCCTCGTTCCTAATTTGGCCAGGTTCTCGCATAACTCCAAAAGTAAAGCAATTTCCGATGAACTTTGGTAAGCTCCAACAAGAGATATATCCCTTATCTTTTCTTCGCTGTTGGTGATTCAATGACATTTTTTTAGGAAAATACGCATTTTTCAGGGTTGGCCAAATTAGGCACTAAGGTGGCCAAAACCGGTACACAGCGTTTCTTCTAAACGGGATAAGGAAAGCTTCAAGTGTTTTATTAAACGGTCATTCAAAATCGTTATGTCTTGGGTCCCTTCTCATTGCTCGACTCCAGGAAATGAGAAAGTGGACTCTTTGGCTAAAATTAGGTGCCATGGAAGAGGTGATATTTATGATCGGGGAAATCACCGTGCATTACAGTACACTACATTAGTTTACGTCAAGAAACCTTTGAACAACAGGTCCGAGGAAAGCAACCAAAGCCTATTAAGGGTGGTATTGTCCCGGGCTTTGGCTTTGACCGATTTTCAAAATTTAAAGAATAAACAAAAGACCATGGTTTTATTCGATTTTCAAAATTTTCCTCAAAATCTAAAAAAAAAATAAATTTTTTTTATTAAACCATAATTTAATAACGGGCCAAATCGTGTTCTTAAAATTTCTTCATTATTTTAATTCTTTTTATATTTTACAAACACACTTCAGTCCTACCAAGGATTTATAAACTTTGTGAGAGTCCAAATGATTCACCGTCTAAGTAGGTATTATTTTATATTATTCTTTTAGCTTGTTATACAGAAAACTTCTGAGCTTAACATGCTTTTCAACATAATTTTTGTACAAGAGCCAGAACTTGTAACTCCTTATCCCGTTCCCGCGATGCCGGAAAGATACGCTTCTCGTGGGTATTGTCCTTAATATAAAGTACCATGGTCACATTTTTCCTAGCTTCTGGCTGATCCAGCAAATACTGCATCCCTAATATCCAACTCCGTGGTACTTATGAGAGTGTCACTGGCGTCTTGCTTGTTTTTATCTTTTCTTGATTTCTGATAGCATTCTAGAAAAAGATTACAAAAAAAAAAAGTACTAGTTTTTGATCCACGAATTATGCAATGCTGAAATACTTATAGCAATGCTAAGTACAACATGGCCTCTATGCAACGCAGCCTGAAAAAGTCACTATTTGGTCACTTTTTCGTCATCGTTGCTCACTAAAGTTACTATTTTGAACGGCATTCATCGATACCAGCCCTGAGTATGAATTTCCAAAAGGTTTTTCTTGCTGAATTTCAAAGTGAAACTCTTTTGCATTTCAATGGATAATCCTCCCAAATTTCCAGTGTTAATTCTTCTAAATTACTCTGATTTTCCAGGGAAATTTCTACTGAAATGATTTGGGAGTTCTGTTGAATTTCGCTTCAAAATTGTTGTTCATTTCATTTCAATAATTGTTATTTTTCTGAATATTCAAAACAAGTTCTCTTCCAAAAGAAATGTTTCGGAGGTTTCAAGGTTTTTTTTTCTGAATTACCAGGGAAGGATCTGTTGAGTTTCTAAATTGAATTCTTTTGATTTTAGTTGGAAATTGATCTGATTTTAAGATTTTTATTGGGAATTTCTAATGAAATTTTTGGTATACTAAGTATACGTAAAGGCTATAGGATTACTCTAAAACCGAACTTATGATGGAAGGCTCGGAGACCCATTAATATTACTCTGCAATCGACTCAGCTCGACGAATTGAGGTGATGTCTGTATGTGTGTGTACGAAAAAATGTGAGTCGCACTTTTTTGTACTTAACCTTATCCGATTTGCTTGCAATCTTGGCACAGGTTGCATTCGATGCGGAATCCTTTCTCATTTTCCGCTATTGAAAATTGGCTCAATCGGCCTTTGCATTTCGGAGTTATTAAAAAAAACATTGATTTGGAAAAAAAATCAAAATCGATTTTTTTTTCTTCAAAAACTGCTGCGTTGCATTTAAATGAACGCAAATAAATGTGAACTGATGGAAATAATTGAATCTATCTTTCTAAAATGCAATTTTGATCTCTCTTATGTGGTTTTTCTTGTTACTCTTATGTGTTTTTTTTTGTTTTATAATTCACGAGGAAGGTCACCGCTAGGTGGTTTAATTTGGGCTTCTGTGTTGAGCTTAGAATATCGATTGATTTTGATTGCACAGCAAACTCTAATAATAAAATGTCTTGACTTCAATTTATTTCACATCGAACAATAAATTTGCCCGTCCTATCAATTTCCATATGCACCCATTTCGGATGCCCCCATGCCGAACGAATCACCAGACTGGGACCGCCAAACTTTTGTTAACTTTATCTCCCATACGTCGACGACAGACGAGATGCTACACACCGCGCTTTTCAGGTGGCTCCACCAAAGTCCCCAACCGGCAGCGCCATCAAGCCCAGTCGCATTACTATCCGGAGAAGAGCTTTTTGCGTGCAGTACACTGAATCGATTGTGGCCATGTCTATACGCAAAATTTACCATCTCAGCTGAGCTTCACTCAGGTTAGCAGCGGCGCGATCGGTCGGATCGTTCGGACGCGTTTTCTTCCCCATAGAGGCTCCAGAGTGTGAGTGCCATTGGAGTGTATGATAAGTGACAGATGTAACACCGGAAGTTGACCGTTGGTGTGAGAATGTGACACGACACGTGATTAGCAGGTGTAACGATCTGGGATTAAGTGGAAGAATCGTCAGAAGCGAAGTAAGACCCAGTGGCACAGGCGAATGATCTCCGGTGTTAGTGCAGTGACAGCAAGGCAGAACGAAGTTATTCCCAGGGATCGCGACATCGGTGATAACGCGTCTTCTCGAACTACTTAAACGATTGGCGGTTTAAAATATTATTGCACCACAGCTGAAAGGAAGGGATGCCGATAGGTTGCCTTCTAACTAATCGAAACAAGGTGAAAGCAGATCGCTTGGATTCCCCTCTGGATGGTCCAGGAAGTGTAGAATACGCCTTAAGTGAGTGAATGGGTACCTTTCAGGTTTCTGGTGCGTGTGGCTTCTTTGGGTTACCTGAAGTGGGAACTTGGTCGCATAAAATACGACTTTGCGACCGATTATAAACAACTTTCCAGTTAACTTCACTTACTTTCTTCAGAACTGAACGGTTGTTTTTTTGGCGGAGCACTATTTTCACTGAGCGGAGGATGGCTTTTACCCGCAGGCAACTTGAAGTGGGTGCGTTTTGGCTTACGTGTCGAGTGCTACGGCTAAGAGACACGGAACAGTTTAGGAAAAGAAAGGTGCCTTGCAAAGAGTTGGCGCGTGTTGTGCTGCGCTGGGGTATGGCATTCGATGTCAGTGGGGTAATCAGATTCATGTTGGGTGTGTGACGAACGCCGTGAATGCGGTCTTCAAATGGAGTTGGACTTGCAAGATTTGAGGTGCTTAACGCATATAGATAAGTGCTAAGACCATCGACCTTCTTTTGTTCTGAATGGACAAGTTTGACGGGATTGTGAGTAATTAGCTTTGGATAAGACAAGTACTGGTTCTTTTGCAACAAAGGAATGTCTCGCTGCTTTGCATTTAGAACATCGAACTTTGATGCATCTGTGAATGAATATACGACAAATTTCCCGCTTTTAGATTTATATTCAAGCTTTTTTGACCAATTACAGAAGGGAGCAAGATATGCGAGTTTTCTTTATATAGGTTAGAATTTTTAATGATGAACCTCTTTTGCTAAATTTTACTCTTAACGAACTGACACTGTAGAAAGGAATTTTTTTTCATTTTGAAATGTTGTTATAGACTCTAAAACTATCCTATTTGTATTAAAGAGGCTTTTGATTGTATACAGTCCTGTATTCATTCATGCCTTAATGTCGAAATGGAAGTAGACTTTTCCTTATAGAATTTTATTTTATGCTTCAAGTGTGTGATTGTGTTTATAGAACACACTCTTGTTGGGACTATTTGTAGTTTGCCTTTAAACTAATGAGATTATTACTCATAAATTTGATTACTTTCGCCCTTTTAATAATATTTCAATTTTCCCTTATTTTCAAAATGTTCGCTATATGAACAGATATATCAAATAAACCTGAAACTGATCTTTAAAATGGAAAATCAGGTGGGAGGTGGTTGGTTCTGCGTAAAATTCATTCCTTTTCTCTGCATTCTGGCTGGAACAATCTAACGTTATATTTATAGAGACGCTCACAAGGATGTTATCGATCATTTAGTAATCTGCCTTCAATCGTTTAGTAGTTTGTCAATAACTCATTCCACAGGCCTAATTTCAAAATGTATTGTATGGTGGACTTTTAGTGCGAAGGTTTTTCTACAATTCTCCTTAACAGGTCGATGTTCGAATTCCACTATTAAAGGAGTTACGGTGCTAGTTGCTATACTTATACTAAATGATAACAAAATATGCAATCATTTAGTCTAAGTTACTGCTACTAGCGCTATAGCTCCGTTATTAGTGAAATTCAAACAACGAACTGTTAGGCAGAGTTGTAGATAAACCTTTGCACTAGAAGTCCACCATACAACACATTTTAAAATTTGGCTTCTGGAATGAGTTGATGATCGAAGGCAGATTACTAAATGATCGATAACATCCTTGGACGCTCAACAAATAATTATATCATTTCCGTGTGTGAAATATTCCATTTCCCGATCATTTAAAAAAAATCGTCCATAAATTACTTTTATTTTTTACTTTACCGCCTCATTCTTTTTTGAATATTTTCTCATTTTTCGGATTTCTTTTTTTTTTAATGTGGGCGGAATTCTTCCAGAGAAAAATATCTGAATACGAATGCTTTCAAGTTTAGATAAAGAGCAACAATTCCCAAATGCCCAAAGAGCTAAATTCCATTTAGCTTTTTTTTAGGAAGCATTTTTTCTTTGTGAAGCCTACTACATAGGGGCATTGTTCCTATTTCTAGAAATAAATGAAAATATATTTGGAGTAGGAATAAATTTCATGGGATGAATATGGCGGCTTTGAGATTAGGAACAGTTACTCTCTATTGTATTTTTCAAAACAATACGGTATAAAAAACTTACTAGAAAAGTGCATGCTATGAAAATTGCTTAAAAAGTCTGGACCTCAAGCGAAAAATATCATGGCTGTTGTGTATAAGACACGACCGCTGAACGTAAACTAAGTACCTAAACACTAGTAACATCATTTGACATTTTAATAACTACTACATATTTGTATTACAGGTCGGACTCGATAATCCGGAGTATTTTTTCTTCGATTTTTTAAATTTTAATTTTTTTTTATTTCAATACTATAATATACAACATGATTTTTTAACAATATGGGACGTATCTAGGTTGTGATAGGGGGTTGAAAAAGGGGTTGTTTTGTATACAATTATGTTCCGTTTTTATCAACACGGTCCGTGCGATTCAGTTGATAAAATCGGAACAGTGATAAAATCGGAATAATTTTCTTCGACGATTTTTTTGCTAAAATTTTAGTAAAAATGATATATTGCTGGGAAAATGTTATATTTGCAGGTTCTAACATTTTTAAGTGCTAAGGAACTGTCTATAAACCACGTGAACATGCTCGTGGGAGACAAGGTTAAGTGAAAAGAGACCAAAGTTATTGTATATTGAACATCAATGGTTACTGGTTGACGGTCCTGGCAAGTAAGGAGTACATCAAGGTAACGTCCTTAAATTATGTCACGCAAAAATTATAAATTTTCAATCTGTCATCCCTTAATCGTTTCACTTTTTGTATGAAATATCAAAAAAATTGATTCCCCTCCCACTGAAAGCGTGACGTAATTTATGGAAGTTCCATAAGAAAAAAATCTTCATCAGGATGTCGGCTACCCAAATATCAAAAATATTGATTCCCCTCCCACTGAAAGCGTGACGTAATTTATGGAAGTTTCGTAAGAAAATCTTCATCAGGATGTCGGCTACCCAGGAATAATACTGGAGGTCAAGTTTGACTATACCATGAAGACCTAGATGAGATGCTCAAGGTCCTCCAAAACGTTCTCGATTTCAGTCTACGGTATCTACCACATGCGCATCAATTTTCTCGTATACGTGATGTTCAAGGTACTCCAAAACGTTACCAAGTTCAACCCAAAATATCTATCGGACAACCAAGGCTTTTTGCAAAGACCTCAACATCGATATGTACCAGACCTGGTTCAATAAGCATATACGTACCATGCAAATCGAATTTGCTTGAATTTGGGATGTTCAAGGTACTCCAAAACATTCTGGAGCTCAGCTTAAGGAATCTGCCAGGTTAATCAATCAAGGTTTTTGCTATGTTCTTATTTTTGGCATATACTCAATATATCCAATAATGGTTCAAATCCAGTTCAAAAAGCATAGGATTCTTATTTCCATGATCATAAGAAGTCTAAGGGGTCGAGCCTTACGAGCGTAAGCGTAGGATTGTCAATCCGGAGATGGTTGATTAAGGTTCGGTCCGGTCTAGGATGTTTTCAGGTGGGAAACATTCTAGATTCCCTAGGCATAGCATTTCCTTTGTACCTTCCCCACAAGATACATACTCGTGCAATGGCGGGCATAGACAAATTTTCAGGCGGGCATAGACAAGTTTGAGGAAATGCTTATAGCTTGAGCTTGATTGACGACTGCCCGTAGATGCTACTCCATTATGAACAGATCAGCTGTTCTTGCACAGGGAACCAACAGATGTTTGCTTGGTACTACCCGAGCAAAGCCTGACATCATAATGAGAGCAAAAAGAAAACATATTTTGATATCGACATCAAATTTGTTTTCAAACTTTGATATCAATGATTGATAACATATTTTGATATCAATATGCTGTTGATTTCTGAATTATATGAACTGAAATCAAACTGATTACTTATTTCGTTATCCAAAACCAATAACAAAATCAGTTTTCGATTTGCTCTTATCGACAACAGAAATAGTTTTCAATTTGATGTCACAACTAGATTTATCTGATATACATTTTTTTAATTTTAACCGTCCAAATGACCAAAAGGATACCATCGTGAGTTATCAAAATTAAGCGATGGAATGTAGAGCCATAGAAGAAGTAGAAGAAGAATATGTCCAAAGTCCTACTAGATACTAGATGCACAATAACTAAGGAGGTGGATGTGTCGAAAAGTTTGACATCATTCATAAGTTAGATCATTGGATAGGTAAAAGTCGTTTTGAAAATTTGCTATTGAAGTGACCTGAGATACATGACGTTTTGAAGAGATGTAATTCAGTCGGTATCGAGATGTGGAACAGAAGTTCTTTGAAAATTGTTCGACTATTAGAGCAACCTTCAAAAAAAAATAGTGTGACATCATTTGTTCACGATTCGATATCGAGTCTTAGAACATCAGCTCGTGGAGGGTCCACTGTAGCTTGTAAAAGAATTAAGTGATATCTTACAAGCTCGACGCACCTGCTGAGATGTACAGCGATGCACGGTTGCATCGTTCAGGACTTGGTTGATCGGGTAGATCACATGCTCTGAACTGCATCGAACTCAAGGATGTTTTGGAGAAATGGTAAGGCCTGTAGTTGCGTGTAAAATTAATGAGTGAAATCATATCCGCTCAATGTACCTGCTAAGATGTTCAACAATGCACGAATACGTCGTTCAGGGCTTGGTTGATCGGGTATATCACATGTTCTGAACTCCAGGACGTTTTGGAGACCCTGAAATAGTTTACGTTTCTTCAAAACTCGATCAATTCTTGTCTTATGATTACCTAGATATATTTGGACATATATTTCAGCTTAGGAACGTTTGTTTGTAGACATATTTCCTGATACATTCGAGGATATGTACTCCAGGACAGTTTGAACGACCTAGAACATCCAAAAATACTTCAACGATTTTCAGTTATATCAGAACGCCAGATAACCATGTAATCCTTCATCCTGAAGGAATAAAGTGCAAAAACCCGCATCTTACCACTTTTACTTCAATGCGGTGGTGTCGGTGAAAAAATCCTCTCTTAGTTACGGCCTTAATATCGCTGAGTGCTTGAAATATTATTTATTTATTTTGCTTATTTCATCTGACTGTGTCGTCTTCATGAAAATTTAAAAGCCATTTGGCCAAAAACTAACCAAAGTTATTGCATTTTAAAAGCTAAATCTAAAACAAATAAAGAAATTTTCTTGTTGATAAAAACGGAATAATTTTGTTGACGAAATCGGGCGTGACAAAATCGGAGCGTGATAAAATCGGAACATACCTGAATTGAAAATTGATTATATGAAATATGATCAAATTCATAAATTCAAATGAATATGTTACTGTTATATTCATACAAAATATAACTATTTGAAGAAACATAAACGTAGCTGGAATGGGAGGGACTGAAGTAGGGGTGTTCTATATATTTAATCTTAATTCCATGAATCAATTATTTTCTCTAGAACATGTTCACAAACTTCTCGCTTCAAGAACTTTCCCATGGAAGTTATTTTTCTTTCATGCAACTACTTGATCGATTGTCAATTAAGTTGTTGCATTTTCGCTCATTCGAAAGATGAAAACGTAACCTTGAAACCATAGAACGACGTATTTGGGTGCATAACAAGGATTGCTGAATTCGCTCTCAACTGATAAATTACTGTGACTGCACCAGCTCCATATTTTTCTCGCAGCAGTAAAATATTCTAATTTATGGGATACATCATCTGTAGCTCCACAATTGGAGCATCCTTGTGTTCTTCGAATATTGTAGGTAAAAAGCTTTTCACCGGTTGGAATCAAATTATTTACGAAGCAAAAAACTTTAGAGCGGCCATTCATTGTTAAGGAGTTATGATTGATATTTTGCCAAACTATTTCCCAGTAAGAATCGATTTTGATTTCAATTGATGGGACACAGTTATTCAATTCTACAAACTAGTCATACAGCAGTCTTGTTGAGCTCAAATTTAATCTAGATCTTACATCTACTGCAATGCCTATCCATTCCCTATCGTTTTTCGTCAATCGTTGTAGAATTCTTAGCTCTAAAAGACAATGTTCTGCGATGAAATTATCGTTCTCATCTGCAATATACTGCAGATTTTAAATGAAAAGAGCCTTCATTTTTGCTTCAGGATCAATTAATTTCGGACCTTCCTTCTCAAAATCTAGATATAATTGAATCCGTTCTACTGTGAAAAGGTTGGAATTTGATGGTAGGAATTTATCTTGCAGAATATACCCCTTAACATATTATCCATTAATTTCGTAACGCTTGCAAGGTGTCTTTATCGCACACGAAGTGTTCCGAAAGGCTATATGTTCGCTCTAAAAACAAACATATTCTAGATGGCTCGGTGATCTATAGTATCATAAACCGACCGTCTATGGTCGGCGAATTGAGTGATGTCTGTGTGTTGAGTAGGGGAGGTGGTTCAGTTGTGAGCGCCCATACGTATCTTTTGACAGAAAGTAGATACTGTTATTCTTACATCATTCATCTGCTATCAGAAACATGATGTTTTGTGCAGAATACTAAATTGGATAGACACATGTACTTTGAACTATGAACAAATATTTTTTCTTCATAAAATCAACACGAAAATATTGTTTGACCTTTTCAAAGTGTCATACAATGGTGTGATTGAATTGAAAAAGTGATTTCTAATGCATGTTCATACGGGAAATTCAGTCTATTTTGTGGTTCAATAACGATTGCCATCAAAATTTCAGCTCAATGTTTTGTTCATCACTTTCCTGAAACGCTGCAAAATTCGGTTGTGGGCACCTTTATTGGTTCGGTTATGGGCTGGGCACCCTCTTTTTATTGACAAATCGTTCAATATCGCTGAGTTTATCAACAAACTAATTTTTATTCTGTTTTTATGCATTTTCTTCGAATTATTCAGTCATAATTTATTGTGATAATAAGTTTTATTATTTATTTGTTTTTCAGGCACATCTAACCATTGTATATGCGCTTTTTGGAACTAAGCGTTGACCGATTTACACGTCACAAGTTGCATTCGACGGGGAATTGAGTCTTATTGTTTGCTATTTAAAATTGACCTTTTAAGTCATTGCCTTCCGAAGTTATTGACAAATTATCATTTATTTTCATAGGGACCCCTTATTGAGAAGAAAAACGCGAAATTAAAAAAAAAATATTTTTTTGCCTGCGATGTATATAAATAAATTGATGGTAAAAGTTAAATCCAACATCCTAAAGTGCTATTTTTTACCTTTCTTAAGTGATTGTTTTCTTTACCTTTTTCAATGCATGAGAAAGGCATCATCACTAAGGTGGATTAATCTAGGTTTTGTATTGTTTCATGACAATTAAAACTAATAAAATACTCTTCTTCTTTGAAACTGTGTGGATTCCATTTGTTACTCTTCATTAGCAGCCGGATTTTCAAAGGTGCCCACAACCGAACCACAAAACTGAAATGTCAGAAAATTCCAAATTTGCAAAATTAACAATGAAATGTTTCAAATCGATGAAATCAAACCTTCTCTAGCAGTACGTCTAGCTTTCCATTGGTATAAAAATATAGACATAAACCAACTAGAACCAAAGTTATTAACAAAATTCAAAAGGGTACCCACAACCGAACCTCCTACCATACAAATTCTAACCCATTTTTTGGCACTTTCCTTATCCGATTTCCTTTCAACTGGTTTCATTTAATGAGTATTTAAACAATTTAGGTTCCCTCAAACACAAGGGACGGAACAATCGCAACGCGATTCTATCGCTTGGCAAATGCGATTCTGTCGCCGTTGGTGAGGAAGCGTAAATGGAACATTGCCTGCAGCGACCCAATGATAGAATTGCGGCGATAAAACCGCTTAGGTTTGAGAAGCCTTTGCATTGTTTCCAAGTAAAAATGTGATGTATCGGATAATGCACTCGGATAATGCCTTCTGTTGAAAAAAGACAAGATCAAACTTTGGGTTCAGAAATAATGGCTAAAATGGCGCGTAAATATTGTAGCGATTTTTAAGCACTTATTCTCAACCAACAAGTTGCATTTAAATGGGAATCCTGTCTTATCATTTCATATTGAAAATGGCTGGATCGGACTTTGGTTGTAAAATACTATTTTTCTCATAGAAAGTCACCGATACCGCTAAGGTGGATTAATCAGGGTTTTCCTAAATAACTTCTGGCTACACCAATGCAAATAGGGGGTCCCGTAGCGTAGTTGGCTACACGTTCGCCTTTCAAGCGAATGGTCATGGGTTCGATTCAGCCCTCCACCAAAACCTTCGTGAGTTGCCGGATGCGCAGCCTATGCGGTAGCGTATTGGGGTGCACGCCTCACCGTCACGGCTGCTTGATGACGACTGACAACTTGTTCTTCTCGGAGGCATTCCTCCAACGTTACCCGGATAAATGGCAACCGAACAAAGCAACGATCATTGGATACACGACATGGGAAAAACGAACACAATGGACTCACGACGAGATGGACCGACAACACCAATGAATAATGGAAAAATCTAAAAATAGATTCTGTGTGGATTCTGGTTGCAGAATACCACAGTAGATCTCGGCACAGTAGCGGTTAAGTAACACAGAGTGCCTATCAAATAAAAAAAGGAATAAAAAAAAAAAAAAAGAACAAATCAAATCCAATCAAACCAATGCAAATGCAATTTTTTGGTGATTCGATTATCCGGACGATTCCGACCTGTAGTAGCAGGGTTCTTCTCTTCCCAATGAATGCAAAAATCAATGATAGTCATGCTTAGGGGAAGGGGGGCAATATGCCCTAGCTAAGCAAACACTGCTCTATTGTCTTATTTGTAACGCTATTCATGGGTATTTTTATATTATGCATCAGTTAAACAAGATAGCTAGTTGATGCCATTCAAAAATTGTCAAAAATCTCAATCATATTGATAATATTCACATTTCAAAAAAGTGGTGATATTTTTTGCCGGAAAACTCATGAGGCAAAACGTCTTTCAGCTGGCGGCTCCTAGGGAACAAAGTTCCACGCGTCGGCGAATCAGCATTCTAGTATGGATAGTCCGTGGAGACGCAAGTACTTTGTAGGTTATTGCCACTAGGGCGTTTTGCCTCGCCAAAATGTTAGATGTTTCTTCAAAATGTGGAAATTTTCGGTTTTTCCGACCTTCCCATGCACTATTTTGAAACTTTCTTCGCCTATCCTATACATAATTTTAGATCTAGTTTTGTTACGGACATATTAATGACGGTAAATATGAGGGAAACCACAAAAGGCGTTTTGCATCAGGGGGCGTTTTGGGGCCTCTTCCCCACAGATGCGTTCACTTCCCAAAACATGGGTGGGGCAATGAAACAAATAGCGGAAATAACGTAGCGGTATTGCTAAGAAGCATGAGATACATCCTTCAAACTTTTATTATTCGAAAAATTCCAAACCACTAATGATTTCACGAAAAGATAATTAAATTCCAGGAATCCTCCCTTCTATGGATCGCTAAGAATTACTTAGAAATCCCGTCTTACAATGGACTTCCAACAATTCATCTAAACTTGCTAATACTTTGCAAGCTGCTTCCTGCTGTAGAGAAAATTTCGTAACGCTAATAACGCCTGCCGTACGGAAAAGTGACATTTCTCCCATACTGAATCATCTGGTAATTTGATCAAATTTTCCGTAAACCCATTCTGTATCAGCAGCGTACTAAGCGTTAGCATTCGAGGAATTGTTTCATTTGGGGAAATGCAATGGGAAACGTTACATTCGGGGAAATTACAATCGAGGATGTCACCAGTGAGCCTAAGTACACGAATTTTTCAGCCATTTGGATTTCGTCACCACCGACGAACTCGTGGTGGGTGGCTTATACTGTCCTCTCTTGAACCTCTTCTTATCATGTGCTTCGTCTTCCACGTGCTGCTAACCAGTCGTTTAGCATGTTTTTTCAGTCTGATGTAGGCTTCCTCCATCTTCTCAAAGTTACGTGCCATAATATCAATGTCGTCGGTGAAACCGAATAACTGGACGGACTTTGTAAAAATCGTACCAATCGTGTCAATCCCTGCCCTTCGTATTACCTCCTCCAAATCAACGTTGATCATTAGGCATGAAAGACCATCACCTTGCCATAACCCTCGAACTACGCACATCACCCGATCCATCGTCGCCTTGATCAAACGTTTCAGGTTATCCGGTAATCCATGCATTAGCTGCCATATCTGGTCCCGATCGTTTGTATCATATACGGCTTTGAAGTCGATGAATAGATGATGTGTGGGCACTTTGTATTCGCGGCATTTCTGCAATATCTGACGTTCGGCGAACACCTGGTCCGTGGTAGAGCCTTCGCCCATAAATCCCGCTTGGTACTGCCCCACGAACTCTTTTGCATTTGGTGTTAGTCGGCAGCATAAAATTTGGGATAGTACTTTGTAGGCGGAGTTCAGCAATGTGTTTGCGCGGTTGTTGCTACAATCCAGCTTATCGCCCTTTTTGTAGATGAGAAAAATTACACCTTTCATCTACTCCTGCGGAAATGCCTCATCCTCCAAAACCTTGGTAATTACCCAGTGCAACGCTTTAGCCAGTGCCTCACCACCGTGTTTAAATAGGTCACCTGGTAGTTGGTCAACACCAGGGGCTTTGTTGTTTTCACCCGGCCAATCTCCTCCTGGATTTCCTGGAGATCCGGAGCTGGACAACTTATGTCTAGCGCGCCTATAATAATAGGTTCGTGACCATGCCGCCGTCGTTTCCTGCCACATGGCCATTCAGGTGCTCTTCGCAGTGCTACACATGTCAGGCTGCAGCACGTGGCCCTTACATGAACGGTGTTCTACTTCGACGAGTGTTGTACACCGTCGAGAGTTTTGAGCGCAGGCATACTTCAATTAGAGGTGTGCGCCGCCGCTGACCTTTTTACATCGGCGTGCCGTTATTCAAAATTTATCACTCCGCTGATCTATAATTTCCCACGCCGATTCGAACTTATAGATGTCCACAGAATTTTCCGTGGAAATTCCGAAGCTTCAATGGAGTTTCTGTAGAGTTTTCCGATAGATATACCCACCACCAGAGTGTATGTAATTAAGAGTGGTGACATGTGTCGCATTTGACAGGTCTCCTGCTCGTTTGGAACACGATTTTTTTTTTTGGAGTGACAGATGAATTTTGTTCCAATTCTGACAGTGTCACTCTGCCCACCACATCTGTGGATATACAACAGTAAAGCTCATGTGGCGATTGGCATCCAAGGTTGATTGGGGTTCTGTTGGTTTTTCCGCGAAGTGGACCATTAAGTGGTCTTGTTGTGTAGGGATTACCACGCCTATCTAGAGAGTAGGAGGTTGAGGATTCGAGTCCCTTCAAGACACGTGGATTCTTTTTCGCAAAATAAATATCAATTTGTCCATTTCGAAAACATGCGCTGTGCATATGCACAGTCAAGAAATTCAACAAAAAAAGGAGAAAGATTGTTTGGCAGAAAGCCATTTGGCCGAAGGCCACAAGGCCGAATGTATTTGGACATATTTGGTCAAATATATTTGGACATTATTTGGACATATTTGATCAAATGTAGTTTGGCTGAACAAACCATTTAACCAAAGTATTTTTAGCGAAAAAGTCGTTTAGTCGGAAAGGTAATTTTGGCCGAAAATGCCGTTTGGCTGACTGGTTGTTTGACAGAAAAGATATTTTCGTCGACAAAAGTCGAGACGAAGTCGAGTCAAGTACGAGATATTCGAAGACGACCTTACTGTTGAGGTCGAAATACGTTTATCTGTCAAGGTACAATTAAGTGGTGGAATCAAATGGGATTGTACAAACTCGTCTTATGACAAGTAAAGACATTCCACTGAAAAACTCAAAATAATTTTCATGATAAAATAGCTTTTCCTCATAAAATAGCCTTTCTACCAAACGACATTTTCAGCAAAATGGCATGTAAGGGCAAACAACTTTTCTGGCTAAATTACCAGTTTGGACGAATGTGCCCCTCGGCGATATGTCACTTTCGGCCAAGTAGTATTTTGGGCCAAACCAATAGCTAAATATCAAATAAAAGTTTCGGGTACATGGACTTCGGCTAGATGACTTCCGGCTTAACGTTCTATCGGGAAGTGACATTCAAGTGGCACAAATGGATTTCTGCCAAATGACTTTCGGTCAAAAGACGGGAAGAGACGTTTGGGCGGAGGCCACATGGTCGAATGGTGAATTTATCGTGCGTTCACAATCTATTTAGCCAAAAGTGTCGCTTAGCTGAAATGGAAAGACTGATTAAAGAAATGCACATACGGCCGAACATATCTTTCGACCGAACTGATCATTTGGTCGAAAAAGTCGTTTGGATAAATAGGTCACTTGACCGAAAATACCGTTTGCCGAAATAATCGTTTGGCAGAAAGGTCATTATTATGTCTTTATTAAGTCTCTTAATTTGCAACGGTTGGTTGACTCGCCTCTGATAAGGCAGAAAGGTAATTTGACCAAAAATGTCATTTGGCCAAACGGGTTACCATAACACCCGTTCAGCAAATGACATTTTCGGCTGTATGACTCATTCGGCCAAATGGCGTCTTCCGCAAATGACCATTTCTGCCAAACGACCATTTTAGTCAAACACCATTCGGTCGAATCACCTGCTAGGGCAAACGCTTTTGCCAAATGAAATTTTCAGCCAAACCGTTTTATTTTTAACGTTCGTTTCGGCTAGACGACTTTTGGCTTAACGCGTAATTTGGCCAAATGGCTTTCTGCTGAAAGATTTTCGGCCAAATGGCCCTTCCCCAAATTTAATAATTTCCCCTGGAATTGCAAAAGAATTTCTTGTGGACAATGAAAACTCCGAAAAAAATCATGTTTCAAATACCGAAAAGTTTTCCGTGGAAATTTTAGAATCTCACGTAGGAAATCTGAAGTTTTAACAGAATTTCCGAAAAATTCCCTGTGGAAAACACAATAAAATTTTCCATGGACTTTTTTTTTAAATGAGTGCGAATTTCAAAGATTCGTTTACCAGATTTTGTTTGTTGAAATCCATATTTTGATTTATGTAGAGGTTTCCGTGAAAATTCCAAAGAATTTCTCGTGGAAACTCCTTAGAGTTTTCATTATTTGAACAATTTCATATAGAAGTTAGGAACAATTTTCCGTGAAAATTCTAAACAATTTCCGATGAAAATTCCAAAGAATTTTCCACGAAAATGCCAAACAATTTTCCACGAAAATACCAAACAAGTTTCCGGAAATTACAAGATTTCCTAGGAATTATCAAGAAACTCTCGTAAAAACTTCAAAATAGTTGCTGTGAAAAATCCGTAAATAATCTTCAAACAAATATTTTGGATAAAACAAAGAAAGAAAAAAATATTTAAGGGACGAACGCAATGAAAAAATCGTCACGCCGATTCACGACGCCGCCGCCGACCAAGTTTATGACAAACGCCGTCGTCGACTATTTTCGGACCGGCGCACACCTCTTACTGCAATGAGGTAGTGGTCGGATTTAATATTTGCGTTCGTGATGTCGGAGAAGAATTTACCATCGATTAGAACAGCGGTTCTCAACCTGGGGTACATGTACCCCCGGGGGTACCTTCGCTGACCCCAGGGGGTACCTCGGACGAAAATGCGTAATGGCTGACGTATTGCAATTCCAATAAAAAAAAAACTCTATTGGTGAATGATATGGAAATGCTAATATCATCTTCCAAACTTGGACTTACATGTTCATGATAGAATTAGAGGCGAAAGTATAGAATTGATAGATAGTTAGGATACGGCAGGCATGAAGAATGTTTTTATATAAGTCTATTTGAAAGCGAGTGGAGGGCAATATTTGTGATGGAACATATCACACGACCTTTCTTCTGCCTCTAATTCTATCATGAACATGTACGTCCAAGTTTGGAAGATGATATTAGCATTTCCATACCATTGTAAATCGTTTAACTTCACGTAGAAGTAACACACACAAAATCATTAATTTAGTCTATTGGTGAAATTTTAATTAAAGGGACCGTACGCTAATTACGTAAGCATTTTTTCTGGGTTTATCACAGCCCCCCTCCTCACATGTATAATTTTTCCCACACAAATCATTTTTTTATTTATATGGAACGTAAGAAAATGGCAGACCCCCCTCCTTCCATAAGTGCTTACGTAATTACTAGTGACCCCAAAGATGGATAAAGCTTTAGAAGAGAGTTTTTAGAAGAGAGTTGGAAGCCCCTTTTCAAACGACTTGGAGGCCCACTTTCAAGGGGTTCAAGTGGCTCGGAAATTTTCTTTAAAGGTGGTCCGAATTCTACCTTCGATAAACCTGGAAGCCTATTTTTAAAAGGCTCAGCAACATCATTTCAAGAGGCTCGAAAGTTCCCTTTCCCCAACCCCCACATTTGGTTCGGAAGCCTATTTTCAGAAGGGTCGGAAACCCAGTTTCAGGAGGCTCGATAGCCCCTTTTTCAAGAGGCTCAGAAGCCCGCTTTCAAGAGAATCGGAGACGTGGCTCGGAGGAGCTTGGAAGCCTATTTTTAAAAGGCTCAGCAACGTCATTTCAAGATCTCAATGCCTCCTTTCAAGAAAACCCCTTTCATGCGGCTCGGAAGCACCATTTTAAGAAGCTTGGAAACCTCCTATCGAGGGCCTCGGAATTCTTCTTTCAGTCAGCCCCCTTTAAAGTGGTTCTGGAGCCTCTTTTCGGAATCCCCTTTTCAAAACAGATAGGAAGCCCTCATTCAAGAGGCTCAGATGCCCCTTTTTTAAGAGGGTCACAAGCCCTCTTTTCCAGAGGGTTTGAAGCCCTCTTTCAAAAAATCCGGAAGCTCCCTTTCAAGATGCTCGGAGGCACACTTTCAAGTGGCTTGGAAATCCAATCGAGGGGCTCGGAATTCTTTGTTCAAGAAGCTTGGAAGCCTATTTTCAAAAGGCTCAGCAACGTAATTTTAAGATGCCTTCTTTCAAGAGGCTCGAAAGACCCCCTCGGAATTCTTCTTTCAGTCAGCCCCCTTTCAAGTGGCTCGGAAGCCTCTTTTTGAAAAAGACTTTCAAGAGGCTCGAAAACTTCCTTTGGATGGGCTTTGGGACTCCCTTTTGAGGGGCTCGGAATTATTCTTTCAAGAGACTTGGTGACCTACTTTCAAAAGGTTCAGAAACGTCATTTCAAGATGCTCAAAAGTCTCTTTTCAATAGGTTCGCACTCTTTCAAGAAATTTGTATGAGTTACGCTTATTAAAATAGGGGGTACCTCAATGAATACAAAAACATGAAGGGGAAGGTTGAGAACCGCTGGATTAGAACGTGATCGATTTTGTTTTCCGTTTCTTGGTTAGGTGATCTCCATGTGGCTGTAAAACCAAAAAAAAAATTCAAATTCTAAAAATAAAAATTACAAAACTGTACCCCGTCTGAAAAATGGCTTCAGAGGATAAATGAATTTTTTACCATAAAATTTCATTTTTCGAAATTATGATTCGGAATTTCGAACAAGGGAGTGTTGAGAACAGAGACACTTTATTCATTTTTAAGAAGAAGACAGTATTTGTCTATTAATTAACAAAACCTTTTTTCAGCACCGAATAAAGGATCTCCCAAACACACGCGACGCGATAATCGTGACGCGATTCTATCGCGTGACGAATGGGATTATGTAGACCGAACGCAAATACTGGAGCGGCCCGTGTCCATGGAAAAAACCTCTCAATCATTGAAATGATAACATGGACCAGCGCAGTTTCAGTTTTCATTAATGCCGACATTTTGATCAAAATTCACAATTTTAAGCGATATTCGCCTATAAGTCCCAGACATGATTTCCGATGGTTTTATTTCAAAATTGAAAACCATTTCAAATGGTAATTAAAAATTACCTCCTAATGATTTTCGATTAGTCAGGGTGGTGACTAGACCTGTGCGCCGGTCATATCATCGGCGGCGGCGGCGTGGTGGTCACTTTTGCCTCGGCGGCGGCGGCGTCACGGCGGCGCGCCGTTGACTTTTATCGGCGGCGGCGGCGGCGTGAACCGGCGTGGATGAAAAAATCAATGGCTGACAAAATCAATTTTACCGTGGATTTTTGGATTAACGCGGTTTGATTCACACGGTAGGAATCGCCCGTTTCAGGAAGAATAATCCATTCAGGTTTTCTTTGGAAAATTCCTTTAGTAAAACATAAAATATTCCTGCAGGAATTCATTCTGAAATTTATTAAAAAATGAACTATTTTCTGATGGAATTCCTAAGAGAATTTTCTAAAGGACTTTCCGAGAAAATTCCTGAAGTAGTGTTGGAAAGTGTAGTAGGAACCTCTTAACAAAATTTTGAGCAAATTCCCACAGACATTGCGAAGGAATTCCTGACAGTACTTCCAAAATGCATCAGCGGCTGCTTCCGCATCTTCCTCGATTGCACACCCCAGAGCCAACGTCCTGTTCCAGGTTCTCTGCAAGTTCTTTTGCTAGTCTCTCTTCCTGCATACGCACTACATGTCCAACCCACTGTAATCTGCCGTATTTTATCTACCTGCCTATGTCTGCATTTTTGTATACTTGGTTACCACGAGTTAGGTTCATTCATTCGTCTGCTCCATTTACCATTTTCCACCAACTATTGAGCACAGTATTTTCAACTAAAACATTTTGAGAATTTGATAATCTGCATCTTTTAACGTCCATGATTCATGGCCGTACAGGACGACTGGACGAATCAACGATGTGTACTGAGCTAGTTTTGTCAGTGTCTGTAGGTAGCATCATGAAGTTACCAAAGATTTTTCTGGAGGAATTTTCAAAGGATTACCCTGAGAAATTCTATATTAAATTGCTTAAAGTAGTTTTGGAAGAATTCCTATGGGAATTTCAGGAACAATTATTGTCAAGGAACTTGCTAAGGAACAAAAATTTCCGAAAGAATATCAAATTGATTTTCAAAGAAATTCCAAAGCAAAATTCCGAAGCTGACAGAAATTTCCGAAGTAGGGGAACAGACGGCTTTGGCAGGTTTTGTTCTATTATTGGCAGGGGGGTTTTTGTTGACCGAATTTTATGAAATTTGGCCACAATATTCTTTGATATGCAAAGAATGTTTAGGCCAAATTTGAGCAAAATCAGTCATAAAAAACCCCCCTGCCAATAATAGAACAAAACCTGCCAAAGCCGTCATTCCCCCTAATCCGTTAATAAATTTCTGAAGGAGTTTTTAGAGATTTGGAATTTTGAAACAATTTCCTGAGGAACTCCTAAAACATTTTCTGTAGATATTTCAAAAAGAAGGATTTTCAGAAGGTATATCCGAATTTCTGAACGTAGTCTTGACAGAATGTCCAAAGGAATTTTCGGAGATATTATAAGGCTGTCAGAAGTTTCTTCAGGAGTTACTTTGAAAAAAAAAACCTGCTGGGATTTCTACTTCAGGAACTTGTTCAGGAATTCTTAAGAAAATTTCGCCCTAGAACTTTTCAAGGAATTCCAAAAGAGTTCTTAGAAGAATTTCTTGAGGAATTTTCGGGAAAACACCTTAAAGATTTTCCCAAGGTTTTCTTAAACAAATTTCTGAAGGAACTTTTTCTGAACTAATTCCTGAGAGAAATTTCCGAATATAGTTGAGAGAATTTTCGAAAGACTTTCTGGAATTCGTTTCCGGAGGTGTTTTTGTAGAACTTCTTGAGGTAATATCCGAGGGAATTCCTGGACGAATCTCCATAGGTTTTTTTTGGAGAATTACAAAAAAAAAATCGTGGAGGCATTTCCTCTGAAATTCTTTTAGAAATTTCTTCATAAATTCCTTTGAGAATTCCTCCGGAAATTCCTTCAAATGTTCCTTCAGAAATTCCTTTAGGTCACGTTAGCTTACATGCACACATGCAAAAAATGACGAACATGATATTGTTTGTCAAAATGTTAGCGTATTTATTTTACTTCATTAAGGGAACATCTTTTAGGCATAAATGTTTTCTAAAATAGCGTGGTGATTAAGATAAGATAAAATAGCGTGAAATTAAGTTCCTGAAAAAACTAGCAATGGGTAATGTTTTTAACATAACCGCGAGTAGACGTAGGACTTATATAAACGCAACGTATTTACATTTGACTTCTAACTTTTGGATCGATGGAGTTTGATTATAGGTATTGATATTGGAAACGACAACTTCCATGCCGTGTAGAATTATTAGCAATATGTTCATTCAAAGCTTCTGAAAAAAAAAACTAATAAATAAATACATAATTAGGATTGCTTTGTTTCTAACTATTAAGCCCTTGTTTACTTAAGCAAATGTGGAGCATTTATAGATTTCTTAATGATGATAGTATTTGAAGTTTTCAAATTCTATTAATAAAATTGTCAGACTTGGGCAAAATGTGCTATTTTAGGGAACCCGTTTACCAAACAAAGAAATACAGCACAAATTTCGTTGCTTCTTTTTGCTAACTTGACGTAGACTTGAAGTTTGGAATCAAAACATAAAATATTTTTTTCAGCTTACTGCTGAAAAAATCACAACAATAAGAAACAAGTCAAGGAGCAGTAACCCTACTAAAATAGAGGAGGTACTGCTAATACGTCAACGAAAAATTATTTTATGTTTTGATTCCAAACTTCAAGTCTACGTCAAGTTTAATAATATAATTTCTCAGAAAATGAAAAACAAAGAATAATATTATGTTTATTTAAATATTCTACTGGAAATTATTTTTTACGGACTTTTTTTTACATGTAATACAGCGAAATTTTCTGGGTGCAAAAATGGTAACTTGGCACGCAGTTAATAACTGTGGAAGTGCTTAATGAACACTAAGCTGCGAGGTGGCTCTGTCTCAGTGTGGGGATGTAATGCCAATAAGAAGAAGAAGAACAGCAGGGGGCAGCAGGGACTATGTCCAAGGGCTTGACGATCCCTCCCCAGGCCATCTGCGAGTTGTGGCGCCTGCCTAGGATGTGGTGGGGTTTGACAGTGGGCCCTGTTAAACTTCTATAAAAAGCTGCATGTATCCGCAAGTAGGCTCCGCCAAAGCGACCGTGTGCCGCTCAAAGCGCACAAGCCCAAGTCCTGGTGTTAGGTGGGACGCTAAACAGCCCTGACACGACGGCCCTCCGACGAGACAGGAGGTTTGCGCAGGCCCAATAAGCCGCCTTTAAAAACAACCATTACGAACGGCATAGAAGATAATACGTCTCGGTACACTCGGCAACGCCCTGGGCGACGACTAAAGGATCACGATTGGAAGCTTGGAACATGGAACTGCAAGTCGCTAGGCTTCGCAGGTTGCGACAGGATAATCTACGATGAATTACATCCCCGCAACTTCGATGTCGTAGCGCTGCAGGAAATCTGCTGGACAGGACAGAAAGTGTGGAAAAGCGGGCATCGAGCGGCTACCTTCTACCAAAGCTGTGGCACCACCAACGAGCTGGGAACCGGCTTCATAGTGCTGGGAAAGATGCGCCAACGCGTGATTGGGTGGCAGCCAATCAACGCAAGGATGTGCAAGCTGAGGATAAAAGGCCGTTTCTTCAACTATAGCGTCATCAACGTGCACTGCCCACACGAAGGGAGATCCGACGACGAGAAAGAAGCGTTCTATGCGCAGCTGGAGCAGACATACGATGGATGCCCACTGCGAGACGTCAAAATCGTCATCGGTGACATGAACGCTCAGGTATGGAGGGAGGAAATGTATAGACCGGTCATCGGACCGGATAGTCTGCATACCGTATCGAACGACAACGGCCAACGATGCATAAACTTTGCAGCCTCCCGCGGAATGGTAGTCCGAAGCACTTTCTTCCCCCGCAAGAATATCCACAAGGCCACATGGAAATCACCTAATCAAGAAACGGAAAACCAAATCGACCGCGTTTTTTATCGACGGTAAGATCTTCTCCGACATCATGAACGTACGCACTTACCGCAGTGCGAATATTGAATCCGACCACTACCTCGTCGCAGTATGTCTGCGCTCAAAACTCTCGACGGTGATCAACACGCGTCGGAGTCGTCCGCCGCGGCTAAACATTGGGCGGCTGCAAGACAGTAGACTAGCCCAAGACTACGCGCAGCAGCTGGAAGTGGCACTCCCAACGGAAGAGCAGCTAAGCGCAGCATCTCTTGAAGATGGCTGGAGAGATATTCGATCCGCCATTGGAAGCACCGCAACCGCTGCACTAGGCACGGTGGCTCCGGATCAGAGAAACGACTGGTATGACGGCGAATGTGAGCAGTTAGTTGAGGAGAAGAATGCAGCATGGGCGAGATTGCTGCAACACCGCACGAGGGCGAACGAGGCACGATACAAACGGGCGCGGAACAGACAAAACTCGATTTTTCGGAGGAAAAGCGCCAGCAGGAAGATCGAGACCGTGAAGAGACGGAGGAACTGTACCGCGCTAATAACGCACGAAAGTTCTATGAGAAGTTGAACCGTTCACGTAAGGGCCACGTGCCACAGCCCGATATGTGTAAGGACATAAACGGGAACCTTCTTACGAACGAGCGTGAGGTGATCCAAAGGTGGCGGCAGCACTACGAAGAGCACCTGAATGGCGATATGGCAGACGACGGTGGCGGTATGGTAATGAACCTAGGAGCACGCGCGCAGGACATGCGACTTCCGGCCCGAATCTCCAGGAAATCCAGGAGGAGATCGGCCGGCTGAAAACAACAAAGCCCCTGGAGTTGACCAACTACCAGGAGAGCTGTTTAAACACGGTGGTGAAGCACTGGCTAGAGCGCTGCACTGTGTGATTACCAAGGTTTGGGAGAATGAGGTTCTGCCGCAGGAGTGGATGGAAGGTGTCGTGTGTCCCATCTACAAAAGGGCGATAAGCTGGATTGTAGCAACTACCGCGCAATCACATTGCTGAACGCCGCCTACAAGGTACTCTCCCAAATTTTATGCCGTCGACTAACACCAATTGCAAGAGAGTTCGTGGGGCAGTACCAGGCGGGATTTATGAGTGAACGCTCTACCACAGACCAGGTGTTCGCCATACGTCAGGTATTGCAGAAATGCCGCGAATACAACGTGCCCACACATCATCTATTTATCGACTTCAAAGCCGCATATGATACAATCGATCGGGACCAGCTATGGCAGCTAATGCACGAAAACGGATTTCCGGATAAACTGATACGGTTGATCAAGGCGACGATGGATCGGGTGATGTGCGTAGTTCGAGTTTCAGGGCATTCTCGAGTCCCTTCGAAACCCGTAGAGGGTTACGGCAAGGTGATGGTCTCTCGTGTCTGCTATTCAACATCGCTTTGGAGGGAGTAATACGAAGGGCAGGGATTGACACGAGTGGTACGATTTTCACGAAGTCCGTCCAGTTATTTGGTTTCGCTGACGACATTGATATCATGGCACGTAACTTTGAGAGGATGGAGGAAGCCTACATCAGACTGAAAAGCGAAGCTAAACGGATTGGACTAGTCATCAACACGTCGAAGACGAAGTACATGATAGGAAGAGGCTCAAGAGAGGTCAATGTGAGCCACCCACCACGAGTTTCTATCGGTGGTGACGAAATCGAGGTGGTTGAAGAATTCGTGTACTTGGGCTCACTGGTGACCGCCGATAACGATACCAGCAGAGAAATTCGGAGACGCATAGTGGCTGGAAATCGTACGTACTTTGACTCCGCAAGACGCTCCGATCGAATAGAGTTCGCCGCCGTACCAAACTGACTATCTACAAAACGCTTATAAGACCGGTAGTTCTCTACGGACACGAGACCTGGACGATGCTCGTGGAGGACCAACGCGCACTGGGAGTTTTCGAAAGGAAAGTGTTGCGTACCATCTATGGTGGGGTGCAGATGGCGGACGGTACGTGGAGGAGGCGAATGAACCACGAGTTGCATCAGCTGTTGGGAGAACCATCCATCGTTCACACCGCGAAAATCGGAAGACTGCGGTGGGCCGGGCACGTAGCCAGAATGTCGGACAGTAATCCGGTGAAAATGGTTCTCGACAACGATCCGACGGGAACAAGAAGGCGAGGTGCACAGCGGGCAAGGTGGATCGATCAGGTGGAGGACGACTTGCGGACCCTCCGCAGACTGCGTGGCTGGCGAAGTGCAGCCATGGACCGAGCTGAATGGAGAAGTCTTTTATGTGCAGCACAGGCCACTCCGGCCTTAGTCTGATTATAAATAAAGAAGAAGAACAGCAAAATTTTCTAATCTAAAATGGATATTAACACTATTGCTGATTGTGCATTGCTAATGCCTTCTGCGAATAAATGAAAGTAATTATTTTAATCTAATTTTTATTCTCATCATTGTAGTTGATTTTTTTGTTGCTGGGAAATCAGAACTATTATAGTATAACAATGTTTTAATGTACATGTCGTTTAGTACCAAGCATGGCATGCCATGACTCGTACCCATCCCGGGATCATGTGGATTATGAAACCAATCACTTTTCGTGGATGAGCAGACCAAAACCATCTAATTTTATTCTTCTTCATCCACCACCGCAGCCCTCGCTATCTCAGCTATCATCGGCCACTAGCCATGAACGCCGAGCGATGCGATGGGCGATTGCATCCATCGCAACCGACACCACTGCATCCGACCATCATCAAGCACAGAATGACAAAAAATGCGCCCACTTCTTTCGTGCATATTCGCAGACCCACCGGCAGTTCTACTGCTTGCGACTGCATGCTGTGTAGGTAAACAAACACAGCGAACGAACGAACGAAACGAACAATGCGCGAGCAAAAAGCACGTCAGTACGCGTTGCTGTCACAAATTGTAATGGCTCGCACACGACAGGCACTGCTTCTTTTATACACGAAGAAAACCTTCCGCTAGACCCGAAGGCCCGTGACATACCGCATTCTGATGTCCGTGTTAGGAATGCACGGGATTGATTACATACGAAATTTTTGCTGGCTTTGACAAGAATTGAAATTTTCAATAGTCTATCGTTAAGAATCTTAAGTTTCAATGAAATAGGCAAATTGCTGGAGAGTGTCCGAGTCGATTGATATATAAATATTTAAAATCCATCGAACGATAAAGTCGCTAGTATCGTTTGAAATCTTCCCTTCCAGCGTAACGCTCTCGATTTCCAAAAATCTAAATGACACCCAGTATAGTAAAGAAAGACGTAAGTCATACGTCAAAAATTATCAAAAGGTTCGGCATCCGAGCTGCAATTAATATTTGTTCTACGCGACCCACCAGCAATCCGCTCGCGACCCCCCTGGGGGTCGGGACCCACAGTTTGGGAAACCCTGACGTAGACTCTTGAGAGAGAGGGGGTTCGAAAAAGTCTATGTCAGTCTACGAAGGGGGGCGGGGGTATACAAAAAGTCTACGTAGACTTATTTTATTTTATTTTTTTCGGAAAACATTTCACACGGCAGCTTTGTGCGAAGTTCACTTGTTTGATTTTTTTTTTCTATTTTTCCGATTTTTTTTTTGCAAGACTTCACCGAAATAATCTCTCGAAACTCTTATGGATTTCACTGAAGTAATAGTCTGAACTACGGCTTAAAATATCATGATTTTAACAGCAAATTCTTCTGTGTTGAGCAAGAAAATTCTCCAAAGTATTCTATAAAAAAAATCGATTTTTTTTTAAATTTCCACTTGGATTACATTGATTACATTGTGGATTATACTAAAATATCTTTTGATTTTCGGCAGGAACTTCTTTAGAAACTACAAGTGATTGCACTTCGCACTTCGATGAAAAATTATTTAGAATTTACAAAGGAAGCATTTTGGAATATCCAAGAAGAGGTCTTTGGAATTTCCAAAAGACATTCTTTGGAACTTTCAAGGGGAATTCTCCGAAATTTCCGTGAGAAATTTTTCAGAATTTCCACTAAAAATTTTCTGGGAAGTCCCCGGGAAATTTTTCCTAATTTCTGAAATTCTTGGAATTTTTGCGAGGAACTCTTTGGACATACATATAAGCGAAATTCTGCGCCAGTTCGTATGAAAATTCTTTGGAATTATCGATGGAAAAATAAATTTTTGAAATCTTTCACGAGAAATTGTTTTAATTTCCCACCAAAAACTCTTTAGGTTTTCACAAAAAAATTATTGCTATTCTTGTAAGAAAGCATTAGTAATTTTCATGAAAATTTATTCTATTTTTTACGATAAATTCACCACAAATTCAACTGAAATCCTCCATAATTTCCACCGGAAATTATCTGGAAAACTCTTTGGAATGTCCATAGGATTTTTTATAAATTTCTTCAGGGAATCGTTTCTACTTTGCAAGAGAAATGTCAAAATATCGGAGGAAACCTCTAACACCTTTAGCACCTTTAGTTTCAACGGGAAATAATTCAAATTTTTCACGGAAAATTACTCGACATTTTAACGGGAAAACTTGGAATTTAGAAAAAATCTTGAGATATCAACGGAATGGAATTTTTAAGAAAAATATCGGAATTATCACAGAGAGTTCTTTGGAGTATTACCTGGAAACTTTGAAGGTTATCAACCGGGAAATTCTACGGAATTTCTACGTCAAACTTTTTGGAATGTAGACTTTACGTTCTCGGAATTTCAACTCGAGATTCTGAAAATTCTTGGGTTTTCTACAAATTTGAACTGGCATGCAGAATTATAATTCAGATGCGTGACAGATTTTAAGCAGTGGCGCGCCTAAGCAAGTGCCGGTGGCGGTGGCGCTCACCTCTAGGAGGAATCAAATCCTACAGAAATTAAATTAATTGGCTTCGAGATTTGGTTTCAGGTGCTATGGACAGAGGATTGAATTTGATTTCGTTTTGAATTTTTAATTGATATTGAGTTGGATTTTATTCAGTTTGATTTTGTTAGGTTTGAAATTTGTATATCTGAATTGCTGAAAACGTGGTTGATTTCCAATTTTTTTCCAATCACTTATGACATTTTATTAAATATGAAAAAGTCTACGTAGACTTCAAGGGGGTGGGGAAGGGGTTTTGGAAAAGTCTACTAGGGGGGAAAGTGGAGGTGGGTTTGAAAATGTGAAAATTCGGCCTACGTGGTTTGTGGGAAGTTGTTTAGAAATACTTTCAAAATCTCTTAAAGTAGTTCAAATGGGAATTATTTTCTAAAATCCATTCAGGCTCTCTTTTAAAAATGCCTTCGGAAACATATTTAGAAATTCCTGCACAAAACCCTCCAGGAATTTCTTCAAAAACTTCTCCAAACATTTTTTTAAGAGCTCTTCAAAAAAATTTCCTTGAATAATCTAAAAAAAAACTCCAACAAGAATTCACCAGGGGTTTCCTTAAAAATTTCTTCGAAAAGCCTCCCGGATTCCTTCTTAGATTTCTTCCAGGAAATCCATTGAAAATTAATTAGATAATGAAATAGTTTTCGGTGGAGTTGCTAATTGAATTTTTGAAAAAATAAAATAAATAAATTAAACAACTAACACTGAAAAAATCCGAAGGTATTACTGAAAGAATTTTGTAAAGAACCCATGGAGGCATTTTCGATGGAATTCCTGCAGGAAGTTCTGGAAGAATTATCGAAGAATGTTTTAAAGAAATTGCTGGAAGAAGCTCTGAAGAAATTCCTTAGGAAAATTTGGAAGAAATCCCTTATGCAATCTCTGGAAGAATTTATTTGAAGAATTCATAGAATAATTGCCGAAGACATTCATGAGGAGGTATTCCTTAAAAAAATTGAAGAGTTGCTAAACAGTTTTTGAAGAAACTCCAGATGGAATTTCTTGAGAAATTTATTTAGAAATATCCGGAGGAATCGCTAAAGAAACTTCCGAAGGAATCCCTTAACGATTCTCCTAAGGAATTCTTAACAACATTTTCGTAGAAATTATTGACATAATTATTTTGTATGCATTCCATAAGGAATTTCCTGAAGAAATTCGTGAAGGATTTTTTGAAGAAACGTAATGGAATTTCTGAAAGAATTTTCGGAGAAATTTTGTAAGGCATTTCCGGAAAAATACATGAAGTAATTTTCCAAGGTTTTTTATTGAAACTTTTCAGAGGAATATCTGGAGGAATTTACTAGGAAATATACCAAGTGGTTTTGGCGCTTTAGAGATGTATTCAAGCCTTCACAAAAGCTTATGTGCCACAACAAACATAATTTGCGAGTCACCTACAGGCAGTGTTGTCTTACAATGCAAGAAGTGCAAGAAATTCTGCTCTTTGATTTTACTCCATCTAAACGATGGACATTTCGAAAATTCAAATAGCCTTCTATTAGTTGCACTTACTTAGTCAAGATTGTAAAATCGTACAAAAATTTTGCACAGAGTGTAAGACAACACTGCCTACAGATTTAAGTGCCTGACTGAATGAGGTTTTGGCTTAGACGAATTCCAAAGACCATTTCAACATTTTTTGTTTTATTCTACTTAGTAGATTAAATCTACTAGATACAGCCTAATTCAAATTCACAATTAATCAACCAATCAATTCATTATCCAATGTTTGTCACCACACTGTCTTAGAGGCACCATCACTTGAGGTAGATTTGAAATTGAATTCTGACGAGTTCCACCTCAACAACATTCTAACAACTAACTAACAACAACAATCATAACACAAGTTTAGTACTATTCCAATCAATTCCACCACGTTGTATTGTCTTACAAATACGTATTTCGTCTCTGTAAGGCCATCTTCAGTGTATCTTATTTTACTCGACTCGACTCAAGTTAATTGATTTTTTTATTGCGATTAGTCATCGGCGTGGCAAAATTATGATCGGCGGCGCGCCGACCCAAAATCGCCGGCGGCGGCGGCGTGAGTAAAACCACCGGCGGCGGCGGCGCGGCGCGGCGGCGCACAGGTCTAGTGGTGACATGATAAAATAAACAAAATTAAAATACGCATCGCTCTTTTGAAAAATTATACAGAAATGATATTTTTGCCTTTCTCGTATATTTTTTTTAGGTTTCACAGCGGCTGGTAAAAATAATTCTATCTGTGTGGGTCAGAATAAACTTCGCTTTGTAGGACTCTGCGCGTAAAAGCTTCGTACTGCGCATCGTTGAGGCCGACAGTATTGTCTATAGAGACCTTTGCGTCTAAGCACGCCCCACAAATTTTCGTGGTCCAAACGATCGAAAACTTTTTTGTAGTCAATGAATACAAAATAGAGGAATTTTTATAATTCCTGGCGAAATACTGCCTGCTGCCGTCGAAGAGTCTTGTCTATCTCCCTCTGTATCCGATTTAGGATAACTTTGCACAGCACTTAGGAAATAATGCATTAGTAGGGTAAGGGAGGCAATACGCCTTACTTAAGCAAAGACTGCTCTAATGTTTTAGTTGTAATAATTTTCATGGATATTTGTATCTCATGCAGCAGTTAAACAATATAGCTAGCCGATGACATATAAACATTTAGGAAAATATTAATCATATTGATGATATTCCCATTTCAAAAAAGTGTTGATATTTTGTTGCCGTAAAAAAGTGATGAAATTCTAACACTGAAAAAATCACTCTAATAAAGAATAAAAAAAAATGCCGCGAAACTCATGAGGCCAAACGCCTTTTAGTTGGCAACTTTTAGGGAACAAAGTACCACAAGTACTACGCGAATCAGCATTCTAGTATGGACCGTGCGTGGAGACGCGTAGTTTGTAGGTTAGTCCCACTAGGGCGTTTCGTCTCGCCGATTTCGATTTTTCCAACCTTCCTATATTTTTTGCCGAACCTTCATAATTTTAGGTCTAGTTTAGCTACGACCATCTTAAACACGGTAAATATGAGGGAATACCCAAAAGGCGTTTTGCTTCCGTGGAGCGTTGTGGGGCCTCTTTCCCTAACATGATGACCCGTCAATATTTGCACACAGTAAAATTCCCTTTTTTCGGGTCCTTCACTCAGACTCCCTGCATCCAGTCGGCCGGAAAAGTCGTGGTGTCCCAGAATAATTGATGCAACATTCGCACAGATAAGATGGGGTCAACTTTGAGCATCTCTGCTAAAAGGCGATCGACCCCGAGAGGCTTTTAGGATTTCATGCTTCGGGTGGCTTCAATCTTCTGTAACGATGGGGCTTCGGAAATTGACGCACGTAATGCATCCCACCTTAGGCATTTCATGCCGATAAGTTGCCAATCCGGAAATGGCGAGTTCGATGCTCGGTCCGGCATAGGATGTTAATGAAAAAGAAAAATAATTGGGTCGATAAGTAACTGACTTATCGCGTATTTCACTGGAATTCTCGGATTCATCCTTGCTCCGCTGGACTCCCTGACTGACAGGCGTCGTGTGATAACGCCAGTTGTTGCGGCTTTCTCCCCTTCTTCAGCCAGGGAGTCTATACACGCTCGCTTGTCCCATCTGCAGCGTTCAACTTCCTTCTTTAGAGCCGTTGACGGGCTGATCTGGTATTTGCTCGCTCTATCGTTGTATCGGTAATCCAATATTTCAGCTGCCACCATCCGGAACATCCGGTGCCCGTGTTCCAAACTTTTTAACGAACGATCTCTTCACAACTGGATCTTCTAGTCGACGTGTGTTGAATCCTCCCTCCGTTGAATTCAAGGAATGCGTTATGCAGTTTATTTGAGAAAAATCGACTAAATGTAGGGGATGGTGGGTAGACTTGATCCCCGGGGAGACTTGATCAATGACCTTTATGTGGCGAGTTATTTTTTGGAGTGACAATCTTATTTGTTCTGCAGGGCGGTTTGTATGTTTTGACCTTCCTAAAGATTTTTTTATTGGCCACGCAAAGTTTGAATAACTTTTCATAACAATGGCCAAATGCTTTCGTTTTTTCACAGCACAAAGCCATAAATGTGCTTAATGATTTGTACTGATGAAAATGTCAACATTCCATCAAAGTTTTAGGATATTTGGATTTGAAGTTATTGCCTCAATATGGGGACATTTGATTTTGTAGTCACCCATACAAAAATTTGGCGAAAAAATTCAAAAAAATATAAATCTGTTCTCAGGCTTCTAATTTTTTGTAGATTTGACAGATTTGATGAAGGGTTGGCAGGAAAAATTATTTTTTGCGTAGATATCATAGAAAGGGGATCAAGTCTCCCCAAATTTTAAAATTGCATGTGCTGTCGAATTCAATAACAAAAATCGTTCATGTATACGCACAGCAATTCGAAAATTGCGCGTATTTTGAAGGAAAAATATTTAAAAAATCTGAGGGCACCTTTCAAATTTTATCAAAGCAAGTTCTTGGAGTTCTCTCTAAAAAATTGATTGTGTATCAATAACAACAATAATTAAAAGCCTGCCATACATCAGTAAAGTTAAATACTATATTTCTTAGCGAGTCTGTGTGGAAATCGCGTATGTTTATTTATTTTTGGCTGTGATACATCGGAAATCAGAAAAGGGGATCAAGTCTACCCAGTATCCCCTATAGGAAAATGAATCCCATCCACTATTTTAGATCTAGGTGGCACTGTAGTCATTCAACGCCACTTATTAGTTTCATTCACAATCATTACATTATTATGAAGAGACTCCCAAAAACAGCGAACGATTTTTCAAAAAATTGAAAAAGGACCAATCGAAAACCGAACATGCCATCTCTGGATTGGCAATCCAACACCTTTGTTCGCAAGGCTAAATGAAAATACCTGGGAGATTTTTATGCCAGACCTCAGCATTTTGCCCTACAATACCACCTGTTATTAAACATCCCATGCCCAGTTTACAGTAGAAGTAAAGTTTGCCTTGCAAAAAATGCCAAACTTGGTGTGAATGTTTTCAACTTAAGCCCAAACATTACAATATTTGCAATAAAAAATGTCTCTATTGAAAAATTGAAAACAAAACAATTTCATTATAATAGGAACCTGAATTTTTAAACAATGCCAAATGGTAAAAACCAAACCCGCAGCTCATAGAAGTGTGACGAAATCTCTAATGTTACACGTTGCATCCGTATTACGAAACCTCCCCTCAATTTCGTACAATGCTGCACAAACCAACATTGTCTACCGGTATGCGCAGCAGCACCTATTTAGAAGGACGGAAGCTTAACATGCGTCTAATGGAGCCACGCGTGTGGGCTTCACTCGAGCTCAACGATGCATGAATCTGCCCATTTTGTAGCTTTAAATTTTCCTAAACAAAAAAAAGGTCTAACCTCCGAATGCCAATTGAGCTGGCACTGAAACCGGTGTCTACGCTTTAAAGCTAATTGAGGTATCCAGCACCCCTCCCAGAGGTATCACATAACCTGCAGCTAACGATCACCATTTTCGGGAACGCGTAGCGCGAGAGGAAAAGTGAAAAGTTTTCACTTTTCAACGCATCAGGCGTGTAATTCGACGGCGGCAATGCACAGACCGATGAAAAATGAGATCGGGGAAAAGGCATTCCTCAACGCATATGTGAGGGTTACACAACAAGTGATGATGGTCGATCATCGAGATAGAGCTGACAATGAGTTATGAGTTACGAAATTAGTTGTAGAACAATAATGTTTGATGGTAATAGCCATGTCCCACGCAATTAACAGCAGAGCGCAGTGAAAAATCACGATTCGATTATCAAGTGGTACTTGGCGGCGGGTACTTGGTAATGGAATGTACGCGGCCGCAGTGAAGGCCACTGTGAAAATTCAATGCATTTGGCGAGTGCTTATGGATGAGGTGGGTGGTGTGTCTGCTAATTTGAACACGATCTTGATTCTCGTTCAGCGATTTATTGCTGGAAGTTACCTTGATAATGGAACAAATTAGTTCTGCTTCGTCTTGATAATATGGTTCGTCATGTGTGCGATCGTTATATTTGTTTTATTCGTATATTTTCTTCTCTATAAAACCATTGCATTCAAATGAGTTTATCTGGATTGACCAATTAGGTAAAGTAGATTGATTCTGACGGAAACTCAGTTCGACACGGATCGATGAAAAAGGTAGCCTTGAATAATGCACGACTATGGCACCGGCGACGACGGCGAGGCTTAAAATGTTGACATATTAACACGTGAAGCGATGCACAAGCATCCAATTATCTGCAATGCCAACCAAGAATGAACAATATGTGTTGTGCTCACTATGTTTCCATCATGAGACTATTAACCTTTTATAAGGAGTCACACCGTGCTGCTAGACTATTTTTTTAATCTCCATTTTCTTTAGGCCACCGTGAATGGTTTGAAGCGCATTGTGTTTCAAGGACACAAAATGCGTGCAGCTTCCCCTTGATCGTGGTACATGATAGAACTCACACACTGCGCAGACTAGTACTGAAGTTAATCGCAAATCAACCTTATCTAAGAAGAAAATCATTAATGGATGTGCCCAATTTACGATTATTGGTAACACGCGGTACTGATATTAGGTAATTTGAACATAATTGATCTACTTTTTTATAGCGCAAATGCTTCGGATGCACGTAGTAGACACGCGTATCCAGATCTCTCAGTTGTCGTTGTTGGTATTTAATACGGAAATAAGCTAGACATACCTTCACTACTTGGAATACATCCTCGTAGATCGATGTTTTCTTGTCACGTTTAATCTCTCTTATCAGCATGCTTATTGTTTTTAACGCATTTTCCAAACACTCAACCCGACATTTAATGCGTCACATCGCAGATGTGCAGCTCATTATCGTCTTAATGTCCAAAACTGGATAGTATGAGAAGCAGTGTAGAGATTTTTTCCCAAATGTATGACCAATTAGGCGATTTAGAAATACGTTCGCTACAAACATATGTATAGTGTAATCAAGTTTATTGACGACTTGATCTGCACACTTTTGATTTATCGACTTGCGCACTTGCCATTGATTAAAACGTAGCTTCTAAAATCTTCTCGACACTGTCCAACGTAAGTCCTCTGAGACTGTGAGAGATCTGCATTTTAGATATCCTGTGGCATGACAACCTGGCATTTGCAGATTTTTAAATGGTCCTTCGAACCTGATGGGCGTCGAAGATGTCCGCCCAATCCAGTGTATGCTATTAGAGAAGACAAAACCAACGTGCCATTGCTGAGGGATTTCATGGCCGATGCGTCATCGATCTTGGTTGCTGCTCATTGTTATTCATATAAGGCCTATGCCTCACTAAGGTGAGTGCGGTTCTAATCTCTTACAAGTTTTGAATGGTGCTACTTTATACCTTTTCTGCACATGGTATCTGGACGTTTGCGAATGGCGGTGATGCTGTAATATCTGAATTGGATGGCCCACTAGTCGATCGGAGAGTGAGAATTTAGGTATTTGATCTGCTACAGCTTGGACCCTTACTGAGAGGGAAATTGCGTGCATCCCAAGTTGCTGTGCACTGGTGAATCCGTTAATTACGAAGATTCTAATTTGATTTTCTGTGGTCGTATTTAGGAATCCAAGAAGGAAGGAGTTTTGAATTAAATATACAAGGCATTTGCTGCTGTTATCAGATAATTGCGGTTCCGATAAAATACTCAACCTTGTGTGGTCTATGCGGTCTTTGTTTTGACATTGTCGTCGTCCATCATCATGTCTGCTGCTGATCGGAAACTGCGCGATTTGAAGAACCGCAAACGCAGCATCATCACATCTTTCGCGGCGATTCGGACATTCGTATCCAGCTACAAGGCCGAGAAGGACAAGTGCGAGGTTCCAGTGCGGTTGGAGAATCTCATCGACCTGTGGAAGGAGTTCAACACTGTGCAAACGGAGTTGGAGACTTTGGAGGACGACGACGAGGTATTGGAAGCATACTTGAAGGAACGCACGGAATTCGAGAACGCATATTATCGTGCAAAAGGTACGCTTCTTCAATTAAACCAAACCACTGTGGTCCAAAATATGCCGGAGCGAGTAAATGAGCATGCTGGTGGAGCCATATAAAGCTACCAGACATAAAGCTTCCAGTATTTATGGGATTTTGAAAGCTGGTTGAATTTTACGACTTGTTCATTTCTCTCGTCCATTCATTGACGAATTTGTCCACAATTCAAAATTTTATTATTTGCGATCCTCGTTGGCTCCCTCAAACATTCCGATCAGCAACGAACAGTATTTGGTTGCGTGGAATTTGTGATAAGTCATTATCATAATCCACGAAGGTTAAAAAGAACGTATTTCAGTCGCTTTTCTTTTCCTTTGGAACGCAGAAACTGCTGCGGAATTACACTCGTTAGTGGATAAGTTTCAAACCAATGTGAAAATTCTAAAACAACTGGGCGAGGAAACAGATCACTGGGATGTGTTACTAATTCATTTGCTCAGCACACGGTTGGATTCCTCGACAAGGCGCGACTGGGAGGATTTTGCGGAGACAAACGATTGTACGAAGTTTCATCAGCTGATCGAGTCAACGGCGAGTCAACGTGCTGGAAACGGTGAATAATAAATCCTACGAGTCAGCAGCGATCAGAGAAGCCCAATCCTCCACGCACTGGAAGTCAGGGGCTGTACAGCAAGTTTCGCTCATGTCCAGTGTGTTCCAGTCAACATTTTTTGCACCAGTGCGAGTCGTTTGCGAAAATGGCGGTCAACGAGAAAGAAGGATTCGTACGACGAAACAAGCTATCTCGGAATTGCTTACGCCGCGGTCACAGGGCGAAGGATTGTCTTCCGAAAGCTACTGCCGCAAGTGCAGAGGTCGTCACCATACGCTGTGCACACGTGTCTACTCGATTCCACCAGCAACGCGGCAGCAGTCAACCAGAAACCAATTGGTTTCTTCCAGTGCTCCAACCCAGCATCCCAGTGGGTCGCAAACCTCAACTCCAACCGCGCATACGGAATAACGAGCTGCCTTTTCTTCCGATGGTCGAGAACAAATGTGTTGTTGGCGACAACAATAGTTACGATGGTAGACGATGAAGGTTCAGAACATCCAGTTCGGACGTTGTTAGATTCGGGAGTGAATGTTGTTTCGCAACGGAGCAGGTTCCCAGCGGATGAGTTTGTCGATCAAGAGTAAATCTACCGATTGCAGGGATCGGTCAAGCCTCACTGAAGTTCGCTGCAAATTTCTAGCAACGAAGTCCAGAGTATCAAGCTATTCCACCACCATTGGCATTCGTTCTGCCCAAGGTTATCGATTTACCATCGATATCTGTCGACGCATCGAGTTGGACTCTACCACAGGAATCCAACTGGCGCATCCATCCTTTATCAGTCAGGAGCGGTGGACTTGGTGTTAGGCGAAGTATTTTCGACCTTTCAACGTCGCAGGTCGCATTTCTCTGGCGGCACACTTCATCGTTAATTAACTCGGTATTTGTTGGGTGATCAGTGGCAAAACTCCCAAAGGCAATCGGGTCGCCCCATGGCAACGTTGCTACCACCGCAGACATCCAGCGTAGCATGGAGAAATTTTGGGAAATAGAGGACGATGCAGCGATCGCCTATTCACCTGAGGAAGCCTATTGCGAGAAGTTCTTTCGAGAGACGACAGTTCGTGGAGATGGTGGAAGGTACATCGTGAGAATCCCGTTCAAAGATGGCGCTTTAGACAACCTGGGTACCGTCAACTGGGGGAAGATGATCATTGAGGTGAAGATGATCATTTGATGTGTCAGTCAAAGAGTGCCAAATTTTTTGAAGCAGTAGTCAACAATATTCTCCGTTCAAGTAATGTTACCGCTAGATAGAAATCGAGTTTTCGATTATAATCATGAAAATGTATTTTGTAGAAGAAAAGAGAGATATCATAAATGACGCTATTTTCGTTTCAAATATTGACTTCTTAGACTTCTTTACGTAGTAAATTCAACATTCATACAAATAACCGTGTATTTTGACTATTAGGTCCTAATGGTTTAGTAGAGCTGCTTGATCAACTTCACCCAAACTAGATTATTCAAAAATGTGTGTAATTTAATTTATTTTAATAAATGCGAACGCATTTCAGAAAACTAAACTTGTTGATTATTGCAAGATATAGCAGTACATGTTTTGAAAATATTTGTTTCGATTTAAAATGTAAACACATTGTTATTGCATGTTTTGTCTTAAAAATGATCATCTTCCCCCCAGTTGACGGTACCAACAGAAGGACAGCGTTTCATCGTTTTCGACTAATTGATCATTTAAATCAACGAACTTATCGCGTACAATTGTCATTTTTATTATTCCGGCTGTGCAGCATGCGGAATAATAAAATGATAGTTCTCGTGGGATTCGTTTTCTATGGGATGCCTTGAAAACGCGAGTGCAATTAATTTTGGATTCCGAGATATTTTATTTCTTCGTCGCCTTGTTTACGGTCTAAGAACTGTGATATACAGAACAAAAAAATCGGTAAATCGGTAAAATCAAACAGAAGGCAAAAAACTTTGATGAAGCGTTAACAATCATTGGATTCCGATACAGAAAACAATACAGCTAACTTTTCGAAACAAGCAATAGACGACAGCCCTGTCATATTGCCAGCAGAATCGTCTCTGGGGAAGAGAAAGTTCCGTATCTCAACATATGAATGGATTAGTGACGAAAACGAGCTTAAGTTGATAATAGAAGAAGACAGAAGCAGAATAGCAGCTGCTTTTAATATTGTCGTTGATCAGGTTGTTGTTTACCATGATTAGTTTAATTTTTGGTGCAAAAATAGTAAGATTGGCTAGATTGGCTTTTCTCTGTGAAATTTACTTCACAGCATTATTTTTCGTGATGCGTCTAATGATGGCTGAAAGTTAAGCTTACTGACTTTCAGACATCATCAGACGTCCTGGCACACAAGATACATACTCATGCATTGGCGGGCATAGAAATGCTTTCAATTAACAACTGTGGAATTGCTAATAGTTGCAGTTGGAATGAAGAGCCATAGAAGAAGAAGAAGAAGGAGAAGTTGTTGTGCAACAATTAATTTTGTCCATCAGTTTATACGGAAACCGGCCATAGTGTAATAACAGCCATTTTGATAACAAAAAACAATCGTATTATCTGCAACAATATTTTGCGTAAATTTGTTCACGTATGTAATTAACGTATTGTAATTTCGTATGTAATAAATTAGAGTACCAGACTTGTATCGGTTCAACAAATCTTCGAAGTGCTCCTTCCACCTGGCTACCATCATAGTCTTGTCTGTCAGCAAATTCCCCTCTCGGTCATTGCCCATGGCGGTCACTGGAACAGTCTTATGCCGCGCGCCATTGACAGATGCGTTTCTATCGTTTCTATCCATGTTCTCCTGCGCTTCAGCTATCACACTCTCTTGTGTTGCCTTTTTTTTTCTGCGGTGGATTCGTTTCTCTTCTGCCCTTGCTACGGCACCCTGATTCGACTCCTAGCAACATTTTTCTCGTCCGTCACTCACTGGCACTGCTGATCAAACCAACCATTTCGTTGGCGTCGCTATGCAGTGCCCAACACTTCCTGCGCTGTTGTAGTCACAGCTTCGTGGATATTTTCCCACAACCTATTGACGTCGCCAGATCCGGTGGCATCACCTATCCGCTCGTTCAGCTTCTGGTGGTACTGTTCAGCAACTCCTTCGTCTGACTAGCGTTGGATATTGAAACGCATCGTTCTGTTGTTTCGTGAATTCGTGACGCTGGAAAGTCGTGCCCGAATTTTTGCAACTATAAGATAGTGATCCGAGTCGATGTTCGGACCTCTGAAGGACCCTACATCCATAACATCCGAGAAATGTCGTCCGTTGACCAGCACGTGGTATATCTGTGAGCAAGTGTCTCCATTCGGATGTTGCCAGGTGTGTTTGCGGATATTCTTACGTGCGAAGTAGGTACTGCATATTGTCATCCCTCTAGCGCAGCAAAGGTTACAAGTCGCAGATCATTATCGTGAGAAGGCTTTCCGTACCAATGACAGGGCGAAAGAAACTTTCTTTCCGATCTGCGCATTTCCGCGATGAAATCTTTACATCATGTGTTGAGCACTCTTCGTAGGCCTTATCAAGACTCTCATAGAACTCACCCTTCACGTCATCAGGCTTATCGTTCGTTGGGGCATAGATGCTAAATATCTTAGATGCCTTTAGGAACCACTTTATACTACAGGATGCATGAAGCTTCAGAAAACACGAAAATGCGGTCGCTTATCGGCTTTCACCGGATAACACGCTTCATCTGCTTCCCGATCACCATGAAGCCAACTCCTCGTTCTGCTCTGTCACCGCCGCTAAGTACACTCTCTTCACCTACCAGTGACTGAGTAAAATTTTATTGCCGTCTCTTTTCTTCCCATGGAAATTTTACTCAATTTCCGTCAAAAGCAGGATTACTCATAGTTTTGAGTTGTTCAGCACATCCCAAGCAAACCAACGAAGGTTCCTAGGATGATAAATGCTATAAAACCCCACACACTTCTTCTTCTTCTTCTTATTGGCATTAAATTCATCACTGGGACATTGCCGCTTCGTAGCTTAGTGTTCTCTAAGCACTTCCGATTATTAACTGCAAGGTTTCTAAGCCATGTTACCATTTTGCATTTGTAAATCATGAGGCTAACACGATGATACTTTTGTCACAGACAAACATACATGACACTCGTCAAATTTCCATCGTTTACTGATCGGGGCGCGCTTCGTTCGAGTTTGACGTTTGCACACTTCCGCCATCTGGTTCGTGATTTGCCCAACTAACTGAAATCAACAGATGTCGTTAGTGTTTGAAAGACGATGAATTTGAAGAGTAAATGTTGAATGTGTTATGTCTGTTTGTCTGTGCTTTTGCTCAAAGAAGTCGAAAATTTCAAACCGAAAATTTCCTAGACCGGATCGGAATCGAAGCCATAACCGCGCATCTTGACGTAAGGCTAATGAAGGCCCCTTTTTTCAAACCACAAACGGTCTTCCAAAAGAGCCTTGCGGTTCTACAGCGGTCTTCCAGCCAGACGCGTCTTATGATTATGAAAACCATAAACCATTTTCCGGCGGTCTTTCAAACACGTCTTTTGATTTTGCAAACCACAAACCATTTTCCGACAAAATACCAAACCATAAATTTTTTTTTCATAATTTAAGCACTTGAATTCAACTCACCTTCTGGAAACAGCAACAGGAATCAAAAATTAGACTGGCAGGATCGTCAAAATGTGTGACCCTAATTGGCCGTAACGAAATAATTTTGCAGCGGCTCTCCGTGGATGTGTGTGCTCGCCACAGAGATCTGGCAAGAAGAGGCCGAGTCATGGTTTGCTACCCGCCGGTTGAGACGATTAGGTGTGAATTTATGATCACACCCTGAAGGTATCTTATTCAAACCCCACAGTTACCCTAGAGCCTGATTCCCGTCTGTTGTAGCCGAACAAATTTTCACTCGATTCACTCTTCCGTGGGAAATTAGTGTCTGAAGTCGAAAATTATAAAGCATGCGTACGCATAAAGAATCTAATACAGGCAGAATAACCTATTTTCTTCAATCCTTCTACACAATTTCCTGTTGGCAGGGTTTGCAGAAATGGCTCTCAATATATAACGAACAACGATAAAAGAGAGGCAACAGAAATGATTAAGTTCATGAAGAAGAAGGTCGAAGGATGATATAGAAATATTGCACGGGAAGCAACGGAATTTTTTAAACTCTTCTCAAAAATTCTAGATGCGATTTAATTAATATACGGAAAGCAGTTCGGTTGGTTTTCTTATACTGTGTATCAAGTATGATATCAAAAAATAAAATTTGAAATCGAAAAACTGCGTTTATTATGCAGTAGAGGAAAGTCCTACCCGTACTGCTAACCGTTTTAATTAATACTCTAGATTTTTGAAGAGTTTTAAACTTCATGCTTCCCATGCAATATTTCAAATATCATCATTCATCAATATTCTCGCTTTGTGTTCGCTCCTTTCGTGTTGGTTACAGCACAGCTGTGTGGAACAGGTTGAAATGCATCACATATTACGTGAGCACTTTTGGGGGAAGGGGGGTGTTTCAGATGGTTTCAGATCAATTTTTTTCGGGAAAAAAATTCTTTTAAAAGTTTTGTCCTTGGGGGAGGGGATTATGTCCAAAACCACTCCCGTGGCTACGCCACTGGTCTTCCGTAAGGCAATTTTTTTTTCAATCAAAATTCTTAGAATTTTTCCTTGAAATTTTGCGACTTTCCCAGAAATGCTGTGAAATTTTTAAGCTTTGTCGAAAGTTTTGCGCATTATACTAGAGCTGCAAGATTAATCACGTACTAGAGCTGCAAGATTAATCACTCTACACTGCTGAAATTCGAAAATATCCTCTCTCGCATTCTGACCTTGCTTAACGAGGACTCATCTCAGCTGTTCCCAGTTGCAGAACGTCATAGGACGCAAAAAAGCAGCAGATTGATATACTCGGCAGATTTATCTAGCCGATCTTTCATCTGCGTAGTTCGCTAGAATACCTTCAGCAGGAACAGCTCCACAGTTGACTTTAGAAGTTTAAACAGCGCTTACACTAAACGTCGCTCCATATACTTGGGGAAGATCCATAAAGTACGTCACACAAAAATAGGCTATTTCTATCCTTCGTCACGCTTTTAGTTACAAATCTCTAAAATTTTTGTATGGCTCGTCACTCTGGTCTGAACCCCTCCCCTAGAGGCGTGATGTACTTTGTGGATGGCCCCATGTGTAGGGTTTTTCGAAGGGGGTTTCGGGAGGATTAGCAATCATTGAAAACACTCACAAGTTAAAGTGTGATACTCGTTACTGACACGATCGTGCACACCGTTCACTGCCAGAGTCACACCACTTCTGCCTCTTGTTCCTGCCTGAGCTGAACGTCCTACTCGGTTAACGTGATTCGTGCAGTTGCATACGTTCAATAAGATAGGTAGGAACCAAGGTTTATATGTTTCTGTTCAGACCCTACACCCTACCTCTTCTTTATTTTCACAAATAATGATTTAACATTAATATGTAACATAGTCCTTAAGTAACTTAGATTCCGTCCTGATCCGCTTAGAAGCCCTTGCTACCTCTTCTGGTGAACTACCTTCTATCGAACGGTGGATTGATGATTCTTCCACAGCCTCCTCCTGTTCATAGGCTCTGAAGTCTGATCTGCTCTATCATGTACTTTTCTGGTACGTCTTTCAAATGAGCTGCTCTTCTCCTATATTCTTTACCAGATTCAGTTGACCGGATACTACATCATTCCTTTTTCTGAACAACACTGAATTCTTCCGGACAAAATCGAGCGTGTGTTTATTATCTTTCTTTGTCCTTTTTGCAAAAACAAGATCACCAACATTAATAGCGCTTGGTTTTGCTCTTCTCTTTCTCTAATCTGTCTCTGTCTCTGAGTCCCTCAGAGACTGCTGTTGTCACTGGAACATATGGCAACTTTGTACGCACTTTACGACCAAGCATAAGTTCCGCTAGGGTCTTTCCGGTAGTTGTGTGGGCAGTTGAGTGGTACATCAACAGATATCTGCAACTCCTCCTTCCAATTCACCAATTCTGCAAACGCTTCAAAATGGAACGGTTCTGACGTTCTACCTCTCCATTCATTTGTGGCCAGTAAGGGATTGTCTTTGCTGCGGCGGTAAATATTTCGTTGAAAACTAATTCTTCCATTTCATCAAACGGTATAGGGAGAGATGTCGATAAACGAGACAACACATCAGCAATATTGGTGTGTCCTAAGATATGCACAATTTTGTATCAGCTCTGCAACCGTAAAACCTATCGCTCGATACGTGCACATGGACGAGACACGGAGTAAAAGGAAAGTTAATCTTGAGTCTGTCAACAGATTAAACTCTCTACCAATCAAGTAGATCTGGAACCTTTCAACACTCCAGACTAGTGCTAATGCCTCCTTTCTGTCGGCAGTATCGTCTCTGTATCTGTCAGAGACTTGGAATGGAGATGATACGTGAAGCACACTTGTGTCAGTTTGAACACGCGCCACCTAAGGCATGATTTTGATCTTCTAACTTATAGAACCTAATCTTTGAGCGCTGGCCAATTCTGTTTTATGGCATTAAACACAATTCCCTTTTCGCCCCAATGGAATTTCACATCTTTCTAAGTCAGTCGCCTCAGAGGCTCGTCTATAGCCGCCAACTCAGGGATAAACGTCTACATGTAATTAGCAAGCCCCCCTAACTTCACTTTCATTTTGTGGCTGACGAAATGACATAATCGCATTTCGTTTCGAATCAGATGGCATGATTTCTTGTGGGTTAATATGATATCCAAGGAACTCAAAATTTCAATTTCAAATTTATTCAAGTCATTTATCAGAAATCTACCTTTTTCAGTCTCGCATCGTGTTCCTCAATTGTACTGCCTTCTACACCAACGTCGTCCAGATACCAATATATATCTTCGCAGTCGCCCAGAATTTCATCAATTTTTCGCTGAAAATCTCTGGGGCTGATACAAGCCCGAACGGTAGCCGTTTGAAAGGTACAGCGCGGTGTGGATAAACGTCATATTTTCTTGATTCTTCTTCTAATTCAATAGAAGAATGCATCCTTAACATCAAGGACGCTCCAACCTTTCCTCTTCCTATTTTCGCAAAACTTCATCAATAACTGGCGGATGCCTTTTGCGAATAACGGCTTGATTGACACGGCGTGAATCAACCAGGCAGATAGTACCGTTTGCTTTGTTGGCGACCACCAGTGGTGATACCCAGCTTGCTGGATCTTCCTTCGTTCGATTATGTCCCTGCGTAGCAATTCTTCAAGCTTCTGATTAACCGCTCTTCTAGAGGAATAGAGACTCGTCTTGCGGCTGGAAGACTGGAGTGAATGATGGGTCCATAGAATTTGTACCTAGTATCGACGGGTTTTGAAAATGGAGACGGTTGTTATCATCCGTAACTCGTTCGACTCAACCCAATCTTCAGGATTCTAACTCCTTCGAAGTAGTATCGCTAAGCAGGTTACGCTGTCCATTCTTAATTACCAGAAATTCCGCATTGATGGATCTTCTTCCGAGTTTAATTTCCGCTTGAAATGTTCCCAGAATAGTGAGTGGTTCACTTGATGCGTATGCTTTCAATATCTTACTACTGCCACGTTCACATTTTGAAACAACAACAACATTAATTTCTCCCAGGCATCCGATGTGACCAAGTTCACATCTGATCCAGAATCGATCTTCACTCCCCCAATCGTGCAATCGAATACATTCGTATTACCTCCAGTGTAGAAGGTATAGTAAACTTTTCTTTCAGCAGCGGTGCGATGGGTCATCGGCTGCGGATCCGGCTACTTGCCGGTTGCGGTGAATCATAGATGTCATCTTGTACATTTTCGACTATTTGTACTTTCTTCGGTGGAGCCGATGATCGGAATTCAATCTGGTCCTTCAACATGTTCTGGACCTTCCAAATTTCATTGAATCCTGACTCAGTTCCACTTTTCCCGATCTTGAGTTCCTGTTCTTGAATCCGAACACTTTCGAGCGATTCCCCGAGTGCCTTAATATCACATAGCGACTGGTCCTTCTCAAGAATCTTCCGACGCAATTCATGAGAGATACAGCTTTCAACAATCACATCGATCAGCATAGTTTCTTTTAAAACGCTTTTTCACCTCATGTGAATATTTCTCCAGTCCACAGTCTCTTAACTGTTGACGCAAACGAAGGACATAGTGTGCGAAGCGTTCATTAGTTCCCTGTTTCATGCTTCGCAGACGATGTCTCTCTAGAACATCCTGCTTACGCGGCTTGAAATACGCATCTAAGCGATCAACTGCGACATCATACGAACGCTTCTCTAGCATTGCCAGAGGAAAGTCTTCAGTTCCTTCAAGAGTGTCAAAAACTTTCTGAAGCTGTGGCCCAACAAGATGTAACATCTTAGAACGCATCATTTTCTGATCGTGCAACTGACATGCCTCAAAGTAATTTTCCAATGAGCGCTTCCTCGGACACTACCCGGATAAAAAATATCATTGAAAAACCATAAATTTTGCTGCTACAGCACTATTTGGAATAATAATTACCATTGATTGTAATGGAAATTTTACAATAAAATTGCATTTAATGGTTTTGCACGTAAATTGGTAAATGGAACTTTTCCATTAAAAAATAGGGGTTGTATGTATCTTTACAATAAAAATTCGAAATTTTCATACAAAATTAAAGACAAAACAATTGATTTTACGGTTTCAATGGGATGATTTCTAAGATGAAACAATAGAAAACAATGTGTTTAAATGTTATTCTTACTTTTTATTCTCTTACCATAGAAGTACAACAGGTTTTAGATTAAAATTCACTTCAGTATTACAATAAAATAATACAATTTAGTGTTTACAATTTATTTTACTAACAGAGAAAAATCACATATCTTTTGAAATGCAAAAAAAAATGATTCACTTTGCAATACATCATTGCACTTTAGGATAGAATAGAAATCACAAGTGCGATGATATTTTAATGTGAAAATCATTTTTGCAGCTCAGAAATGTAAATTTTCCCTGTTAATAAAATAAATTGTAAAACAAAAAAGTGTTGTAGAATTTATATAATTTAAAATTACTCAGTCTAAAGTGGCAGAGTCCAAAATATGTACGATTTCTAGCTGATTCGTTTCGTATTTCTTGTACTCATGCTGCCGGTGTTGAAATGATCTCACCAATAAGCGATGTAACCGTGGAAGCGGTACCAAATAGGGCGCTGGAATCGAGGAGAAAAATATAATGAAAACATATGAAAATGTGTAAAGCAAATTTAAAGTAATAGTAATGTATTAATGAATCCACCCACGTTGATAATGCTTACAGCGGCATATTAGGAGTTAACTCTCTGAAATCAGTATAGTGCAAGGCAGTAAGGTTTGATTTCTTGAAGTTAAGCACCTTTATCGAAAAAATATTTAGTAGCCGTAGTAACGAACCTCTTCCTACAATCCTACATAGCTGGTTCCAAATAGTGTTTCGTGAAAAGTTCGAACTTCTAAGAAAACTCGCGCTTGATACCTTTCGCCATACAAAATTCTGGCAGTTGCTGCTGTTTGTGCATATCGTTAGCAGATTGCTGAACAGCGGCGGATGAGAAACCAGCCACTGTGTTTCATTAAGTAACGACAAAATAAAAAATGTTTATATGGAAATTTTACCATGAATTAGCGGCTGCTAACGATTCGGGTCTCAAAATGGTGATACTCCAAAGTCAGCAGCCGTATATGTTGCGCCCACAATGGAACCACGAACGCAGGTGGCTGGTGCCCAAATACCGGTGCCGGACTGGTTCCCTCACGTGAAATTTACAGGCATTCTTCACGCTCTTGGTCAGAACCTGTCGGAACTACATCCAGTTCGGTTTAATTCGATTCTCTGCGTTGTTGTTTCCAAACAGAGCTGAAAATAGATTAAGTTGTTAATAACGTTTCCACCTGTGGTGAAAATTAAGAAAATTAAGGATTTTAAAGATTTCCCTCGCATCAAAAACATCCGGTACATACTATATATGACACTCTATACTCACCATTATTACGGATAAGGCGGCCAATGATCCGTCGCTGGCCCACTACAGAATCCGCAGTAAAATAGACACTTTTTTGCACCATGCCACTTTTTCGTTTTTTACAAATCATAAACAAACCAGCACGCTCAAATAAACTCACTCTTTCTCCGAGTAAAATTAAAGCAAAAGTTTTAGTTATTTTTATTTGAAAATATACGAATTATTCATAACATATGAAATTTCAGGCCCACAATAAAAAAATATTGGGAAAAATTGAATAACTTTTGTTTCATTTAATAATGAAAGCTATTGTTATTATTGTTGTCCATTGTTTTTCATTAATATAATGAATCAATGAAATATTTTAAAATTGTATGTTTTCCTTTATGAATGATTTTTGATCTCCAGATAGAATACGTTTAAAATTTGTTTAGTTTTGGATACCCAATACAAAACAAAGCGAACAATAGAAATATAATAGGATGTATCGATAACATTTAAATTTACTGTGCTTGAAAGTAAGTACATTAAAGATTTTTCAACCGTGTGAAATCTACAATAAACGTACAATAGATTGTATTATTTATATATAATCTATTGTATTTCAATGGATTATGCCATACAAGGTATTGTAAATTTTTATCCGGGTAGTAGCTCTTACTGGGCATCCTGCCATAAATCATTTCGAGCAATCTGTCACGATTCCAGCGAGCACGCTGCCCCGATCCCATCGGGCACCCTGCCCCGATTCCAACGGGCACCTTGCCTCGATTCCATCGGACACTTTGCCTCGAATTCTTCCGGCGCTCCGCCCAAATCAATTGGGCACCTGCCACAATTCATCTGTCACGGCCCCGATTCCATCGGCACCCTACCAGTCCAATCGAGCACTGCCACAATTTACTTCTTTAGTTTCCAGGACACTATTGAATTCAACTGGGCACCCTACCACAGTGCCTCATCTCGTTCTCTAGCATCATTAACTTCAATTGAGCACGCTTGCTTCGATTCATCTCTCTTGGTCTCTAGACACTGGCAACTCTAATTGGGCACTTTACCACAGTTCACTTTTGATTCTGATACTTGCAACAGACGTGGTGCCATTTTACTGCTATGTCATTACTGCGACTACCAAATTTAATTGAAAACTCGGATATTATTTACTTCCTAAATCCCAATTTGTTAGCTCCCCTGGAACTAGTGACATCACCCGGGCACCCTACCTCGTTCATATTCTGAATTATTCAATCATAATCAATGATTAGTTTAAAAAGATATACTCCACCCTTTATTTTAGGTTCAAATCGCAGCAAACAAACAAAATTAAATCACTCTATGCATATTTCTCCTTTGCTTTTAATTAGCTGAAACAAGGTCCCGCTTTCAACTGCTATCTATGCATATTTTTTCAATAATTCCAACATTTTCAATATGGTCGAATGAATGATGCCAGAACAAGAAAATCAGCCATCTTTTTTTCGGCAATTTTCAGGCGGTTACGCACATTTTAAATAAAAAATAAATACCTATTGTTCCCTTTTCGCTCGTCGCCAAATGTAGGGTTTTTCAAAGGGGGTTTCGGGAGGATTAGCAATCAGTGAAAACACTCACAAGTTAAAATGTGATACTCGTTACTGACACGATCGAGCACACCGTTCACTGTAAGAGTCACACCACTTCTGCCTCTTGTTCCTCCCTGAGCTGAACGTCGTACTCTGTCTGTTGTCGTCATTCGTGCGTTACGTTCAATAAGATAGGTAGGAACCAAGGTTTATATGTTTCTGTTCAGACCCTACACCATGCTGCCAGAGGCGCGTCCATGATCCAAGTCGTGTGTGCCCGAGTAGCACAATTAAGACCGATTTAGTTGCAGCAACTCATATATGACTGGATTTGGTCGTACATAGGTCAAATCCACTCGTTAAAGGTTAACATCTATGACAGGTTAAATAAGCTTAAGATTAGTCGATCCAGTAGAAGTTTTCTAAGCTCAATCTATCTGTTCAACCAATTCATTTACGAATTTGATCAGTTCAATGTGTAGAATGAGTAGATTTAGATAAGTAGCTCTATTACTAATGACCAAAACACAGAAAGTTATATATTTGTAATATCTTTCAGTGTAACTATTTACTAGATACCTCGACAAATGAATTATGTAATGAGGTTACAGCAGCTGTGGATCGATTACGGTAGTCCATATATTTCTCAGACTAGCCGTAATTCACAATGAAATAAATAAAGACTTCCCACAGAATCGTAATCCTTCGATCAACGCATTTGATCCTGATTCTATCTCATCCGGTGGCCTGTTCCATTTATGGGTGTTGTAGATGTATCTTCGGTTCTGGTTCCATTTTCTTGATTCGTTTTAACAGTGTTGCCAGTTGTATTGTTGACACGCCTCATTTGATTTATTTTCCTTTTTGGTGGCTTCTCGGTCCCCAGAGCATTGTTCAGCAGATTGTGCGAACGACCGTAGAACTATTCTTCTGCGAAACGGTTCCCGACGAGTCAACTGGTTTTGCATCGATTCTGACCGTTGATGTGGATCACGTCAACTACTTCCACCAGCTTGCCCTCAGGTGTCATTTTCATACGATGCTTCATCTGCACTCACTGGAGCTGCTGTCGTCCGTACAGAGGAGCACTGCTTCGTGTTTGCAGAGTCACGTTCGGTACAGAACGCGGCATCTCCGGTACAGCCTTGCCTGTAGCGGACAAGTTTCGTATGGATCCATCTCTTCCAGTTGGAACATTGTGCATATGGCTGGTATTTGTACCAATTAGACCGCAAACTTCCGGCACCGTATTTTATAACAGTCGTCACCCGATTTTAGATTCACATCTTTGACAAATTAGTGAGAACACTGCTGTAGAAAAAGGTGTTATTGATGGGTTCTGCAGTTCGTCTATATCTTGATATACCTGATGGAGTGCATCCGAGAAACGCCAGCAAAGAAATACGAACAACATCCCTGATGAGTGGTAATACTTTAAAGGTTGATTACAGATTTGAAACGTGAACTTCTGTAGGCGATTGAATTCGAGAACTCCGCTTTATCAGCGTGTCCGATAGTTTGAAACGGTTTAAACTTGGATGTTCCTTTTCTGATTAAAATTGACGTTATAACTACTATGTTGAACTACTGCGGTGATGTGAACGTCACTTTAGGAGGATTATTACTGGAGTCATTTGGTGGAATTGTGGAACGATAGTGGAAAGAGTATGAAAAACCCATTTGTGTCGGTTACTACATGTTCGAACCGTGTAGTCACAATTGGTCAGTGTTGAATTGCTTCCGGACTTTTAGTTAAGATCGTAATTGTGGAAGAATACATTGATATCGCTTTATATAATGAATGTAAAATTGAATAGTTTCGAAAAATGTCCGGGTTAAGAGATGATCCATCCTAGGGCTGCAAATCTCTATAATAAGGATAAACATAATAATAGCCAGATTTGGCAACTGTCTTGGGCGTCAAAACCTTGCATGAGTTTCAGGCAGCTATAAAACGTCATTTGATTATTTAATTATTAAACTCGAGGTTCCATCTACACGGCGATTGAATAAAATTGTTTACAGCCTATTCGTTCCATAGAATTTTCGTTAAAAGTGGGACAGCTCAAAATTTTGCGAAATTTCTTTGGAAAAAAGAGACGTTTTTACTCAGCCGATACACACGGAAGTAGGAAGCATGCCCAAAAGCATGTTATGGATGGACCTAGTTGTCCTCTCGATAGCTGCTAGAAAAAGATGCAGTGTGGGCCTCAGTAGCATTTTGATTTTATAGGGTGTTATGGAAGTCATGAAAAGCAAATTATGGGTTTGAAGACCGCTATAAAACCAAAAATGTTACTTGGGAGCTCAATCTCACCCATTATTGTGCAGCTGCTATAACATTTGGTCTCCGAGTCATAGAATATTCTCTAAATTTGTACCGGGTCGTATATGGCGGCAAGATGCGCAACGGGTCGGTTCCCGGTCCAAGAGGTTGTACACACCAAAAAATAATGAATCTTACATATGACGTACTCACATTAAGTTGTAAATGTTTGATGACCTAATCAAAAATGGCTGTACGTCCCAATTCATGCATTTCTAATAATTGATTTGTCAACATGCCACAACAAACCATTTAACTTCTTGTTTCAATAGACGTAAAGTTAAATAATTTGCGGATTGCAGGCATAAAGAAAAAAGCGTCATGCAGATCACTCAGTCTAAACTCGTGTTTTCGGTGGTACGCGTCGGTTTTCGTTTTTCTTTTATTTAAAAAAAAACTGCAGTGCGGTTGAAGAAAAAATCATAATAGTTTTATGTTTTGTGTAAATGACAATGAATAGTTGATTGTTGATTAGTTGATTGATAATTAATTGCAACCATTTCTACAAAACTTTCCGCGAGCAACAAAATATGTGTCGTTTCGGAGAATGCGCATTGTGTAACTCAGCTGAGCGTTTAGTGAATTAATTCAAAACATGAAGTTTTCATATGAAATATTGGGCAAATTGAAGAAAGGCGCAGTGAAGAAAGTAGCAATACAAAACATAATTTGTGATTCGAGAACAAAATTGTGCAGCTGGAAATGGAATCTGGTGGGTTTGACTGACAGAACGAATGCAGAGGAGTGAGTGGTTTGCTATATAGTATGCTAATTTGATGTGATCAACCCAGCAACTTGACATATGCACACGGTAAAAATATACACGTCCATGCAGACTGTTCTGCATTTGAATATGCACTACTTTGGAATCAAATCAATATCAATAGCTGAGCTCTCATTCAAAGACCACCACTTCCATTTGACGTGCACATATTTTGAATATAAAACAATAAAATAAAAATAGAATTACCTCAGCTCAGATTTGAATAACACACCTTTGCGAAAGTCCTTCGTCTTACCATGACTCCATCTCACATTCGAAATACCTCTTGAATTAAGCAGAACAGATGAAAGAACTGTCATCTATTTAGAACAACACCAATATCGCTCCAATCTTAAATCAAAGAGCCTTTCAATTCTAGTGAACTTATTGGTGCGGATCGAAGTGCTAATCATTTCAACATAGAGTGAGTAGCACTTTGATCAACAGTGTTTATGTTATGGAATTGTCTGCATTCAACACACTTGTGAAAGATGTGACAGCACTTCAAAATCAAAGGAATATCATTTTCAATAATAGTGATAGAAAAGTTGATCATTCAATAGATGGAACAGTTAAATTGAGTGTGTTGATTTTTTACCGTGCAGTACAATGTCACTGTACCCCGAAATTTTGGTCCGAGTGGTCCTGTCAAACTCGAGATTAATCGAATCATTTCACGAATAGGGCGAAATGGAATTGATGCAATGCAGAAAATGGTAAATGAAAATCTAAACTTGAATTAATCAAAGGAGAATGGGGCTTCCGTAGCTGAGTATTAGATGACCGCCTTAAGGTTGTTGGGGCGGATTACCAAAATATTTTGGTGGGTTAATTTTCTCGGATAACGGTTTATCGTTCAGCAGAATGTGAGAACTTGAAAATTTATATCACTTTTAGGCAGACAATTTTATATTAGGTTTGACAGACATTTTAATATGGAGTACCGTCGTCGGGTAAAATATATGTCTGAGGAGAATTGGTCAGCGCGTCACCGACAGTCAGGAGTGCGATACTAAAAGTTTCAAAAATCTCTTTAATTCAGTTTTCTTGTCCTCAGATAAATTAAATCTATTCTACAACATTCCATGTAGTTAAAACAGTGATATCCATTCTCACCCCATTTGACCATTTGTCACCCTGATGGCGATATCATGGAACACAATTACGAAAGTTGGAAGGACAGGAAGATGTAGCTTTAGAAAGTAACACTAGCGGAAATCTGGCGCAAAATACAGATTCTCCATAATTATTTTAAATATACATACTGAATGCATTGGCGAATCCTGTAGAATAGAACAGGATTGTAACTATCCTAGTATATTGGTTAGAACTGCCCAGTAGAAAAATAGTGGAACATTATTCTCGATGAGAGCAAGTTGATGCCAAGCAAATCAGAATAAGTCCCTGTGAATATTTTTCAAAGCACAAAATTAACAAATTAAACTACTAGTGAAACGGAAGCGCGATTTTCCAAAAAAATGTAATTTATTTGTTATCTGTACACAGTTTATTAAATATCATTTCTCAAATTCAACTATTAGTATTACATAGATCAGTGTGGACATACATAGAAAAAATGGAATAAAATGTATGATAGGTAAAAACTTTTCGATCCTCAAAGTGACAATTTCAATTTTGAAGTAATGATCTTTCCGTTTATAAATGTTTATAACTTTTACCGAAAGTTGTTGATGACCATTAATTAATTTCACTAAAACTATTTTTCATTGAGCAAAGCAAAATAAATTATAGAGAAGGTTTCGAGAGTTTCGCAATCGACGGTTTCACTTTTATTTATTATCGTCCTTCTGTGTGAAGTTTATTTGAATACATATCTCTACAAATATTCTTCAACGGTTCACCTGAAATTAGCCAAAGAATTCAATAACGAAATAAATCGAGAAATTTTGACGAGACAATTGTGTTTATTAAAAGTGTGTTAAAAATGAGAAGTATTACGCGTAATTCGGTGAATTAAAATGAAACTGCCTTGTCATAAAGGAATTTCGATTTTTTTTTTCAGTCAGTTTTACATAGTTCTCTCAATTTCAATCTATTTGAGCATCAAGCAAATTGTAAAACAATGAATAATGGTTTTGACTTCGTTGCGCTTAATGCACTTGACATAATAAGTAAACGAACGAATAATAGAAACATTATTTGTTGTCCTCTTTTTCATTTTATTTTCTTATATTTACTCGCAATTAAAATCCCCTATTCAAATGATCTGTCTGTTATTTGGAGACAACAAATGATGAAACAAATGACTCCATGGAGAAAAAGTGTGACGGTGGTAGGATGGACCCATTGTTTATGTTTCGAAGCGCCTCTGATTTCAAGTGGAGTACGCGAAACTAAGGCTAAATGTCAAGTTGTTCGGGAGTTGGATGTGATCAAACATGTTATTGTTGTGATCAGAACACTTATTCAGTAGTTCAACCAAGTGTAAGGTATGTAAATATAATTTTGATGTACAAAATGTGAAAAGAAAACCGGTCAAAATAACAACCAAGCAAACCAAACAAAGCATTTACATGTCATGATGTAAGAGCAAGCATAGCTTATTTTTACATCATGACATGTATTTTTACATTCTTGATCTCATGTAATTTTAAAACCGGACGTAAATTTATGTTTAAGTTGCCGCTCCTTTTATGTGCATCAAAGGAGCCATAAATTTACATGAATATTTTTAAGTGTGTACAGCATAGTAACCTCTAAGACAAGGCCAGCAAGGTTGAAGAGCATTATCGAGGTACTCTTCCTTTCCCATGTCACAAATTCCTTGCCTCCAGCACCGTAGCACCGCGCGAGGTGCCTTGGTAACGAACAAGATCACTGCGATGTTCGAATCTTAGATACGAACACAGCTCCGGGCGAGACGGGAACTCGCTCTAAATGCAGAAACCACGGCGAACCCTGACATGTTTAGGACAGCCATGCAGAGATGCCTGTACAAGTGTAGTTTACCTGATAGGTGGAAGAAACAGAAGCTAGTGCTATTACCGAAACCCTGGAAGCCACCCGGCGATCCTTCGCCGTATATATACTGACGGAGTGGGTAGGACACGTGGACATGTCCTACGCACGAATTTTCCTGGTGGACAGTCAAGGCATTGTCCTATCCATGATTCTGTTGAGAACATATCATTTAGGTAATTATTTTAGTTGCAATAATATTGTTGAAAAATCACTTTAATAAAGATACAAAAAAAAAAAGTTGCAATAATACTGTCTGGCAGTGTTGTGCTGAATCATTCTCAGACGATAATGATTGCAGTTTCACGTGAAAATTTTCAGGTGAAAACAGTAGGCGAGTTTCGCCGGCGATAACTTCCCAAATGATGGTATCAAACGATAATAAATACAGAATTATCATTAAAAAATAAACCTTAGTAATACTAGCTAAATGTCAACAGTCTCGTTAAATCTTTTTTTCGGCGTTGTGGTTTCGTGGTAGAAAGAAAAACTGCGTTCAAAAAGTAACGGTAAATGCTTCAAATCCAGATACGATTTTTAAACGATACGCACTCACTGGCGAGTTTTTATCAATTGATAATTTAAATGTGTGATCGCGTGAGTACTCATCAATCTCGATTTTTTGAAAATTGTTTTTTTCTTATCCCTGCTGTCTGGGTCAATAATACTAGTTCTACAAAATATAATCAAATTTTAGGGATTCAATGTTGTATTCGTTTAAATAGATTAATAGAAGTCTGCGAAATTTTTAATGAAACCTGAGAGAATTCATCTAAGACATCACAAAATCCTCAAGCCGCATGAAATCCCCAGTCCACAAGGGTTCTGGTTCTGTTCCCTAAGGATTGATTACTATCATTCGATTTCTAGTGGATCCGATAATGTTCTGAAAGTTTCTGAGGAGAATGACCACAGTTCAAATGAACAAAATTTTAAATCTTGATTTTATATGGAAAGACACTGGCAGGTTTTGTTCTATGTATTGTCCGGTTTCTATAATATATGCTACAATTTGGCCTAAACATTCTGTGCATATCAGAATATTGTGGCCAAATTTCATAGAATTTGATCAACAAAACCCCTGACAATAATAGAATAAAACCTGCCAATACATTCCTTTGATATCAAATACAATAGTTTTAGAAACATATTTCCTAGAAAGTGGTCTACCAGACATTCCTTCTTTATTTCACAGGCAGTTCTATAACCAATTATATACTGAAAATATTCGCGCCCACCGGGCAGTAATGGGGGGGCCACCCGAAGCATGCAGACGAACGGTAAGTTTATGGGTCGTGCACTTCTAGAACGCGCCATTTCTGTCGAAAGAAGCGTGATTCTTTACAACCGGTGGAGCGTTTAGTTAAAGTTGCGTAAAACCGTAACGTAAAACGTAACACCCACAAACCGCGTAAAAAACGACTTTATCGATTTTTCGCTGTTTCCACGTGTTCCCAGATCCAGATCCAGACCGCGTTTGAAAACTTGGCGAAAAATCCGCGTAAATCCCGAAATCCGGTTAGAAAAACAACCTAGTGTACGCGATGGAGTGTGCTTTCGTTTATCAGTGGAACGCTGACAGCACGCGTTATCGTTTTAAATCTGCATTGATAGCGCGTTTGGGTGAAAGTAGTTTTCATTTTTACGTCTTGAAGTAGCGTCGTAAAATGAAATATTTATTTAATTTCCAAGGCTAATATGGTCGGGATTCAGCCAAACCGCACCAAGCGGCTTTTGACTGACTTGTAATATTTTGTTCGCAAAAGGAAAACGGAAAGCATTTTATGTCAAATAATTCGTTGTAGGATACCTCAGTTATGGCGTTGAACGATACCCGATCGGATTTGTGAATAATTGAATCTGTTACACGAAAACCTTGGTGAAAAAGTTGGAAATTTTTCATTGGGGCTTGGTGTGATTTGGCAGAACCTCGGCCATTTGTTACCATTCGTCTTGTAGAAAAGATTGGCGAATTAATTTTTATATTTACTTAGAATTGTTTATATGTAAAATGGGCATCGATTTCTCAACACCAGGACTGTCATCCAAATCGACATTTCTCCTGTTTGTCCTACCCACGTTTGGAAACGTGGATGCGCCTCTGGTCCACTTGATCGGCACCACGGGGAAGTTGCTTGAGAGGATCATCCTCATCCTCAATACACTGAAGCTACGGATGGCCTGTCAAGCAATCAGTTTGGGTTTCGTAAGGGTAAGTTACGTTAGACGCTTAATTCTGTGGATGAAAAATGCTGAGTAACGATCCAACGCAAAGGCATTTAACAGCACAAGTTGGGATGCCATCATCATTCTCTTTACTGCGGTTGGGCATGCTGGTGGGTCTAACAAACATTTGGAATCTTTCCAGAAACGTGTACTATATAAGAGACCGATGTTAAGGCTGGGGCCTGTAGGTTTCTGTTCCAGGTTAGATTTTGGAACTTATTCTTTGTGAGGCTATTGCATCAGGGGCTCTGATGTGATGACCCGCTGGGTTCCAGTCTAATGCTTGTATCCGACCCTACGTAAGGTGTGGTGAATAGGCCACTTCTAATCCCGAATTTCTGTTGATATTGGATTCTTGTGACAACGACTCGTTGTTTGAGATCCAGGCGTGAGAGGCCAACAGGCACGAATTATGTACCGCATGCATCTGTTGATGAACACCTCAGCCGTTGGGTGTTCTCCACTGATACACAATGTTTCCCTAGCGTGTAACAGCACAGATTACATGGTTGAAAATCTATTTGGGCGTTCACGCATCCCTGTTTTTACATATATTTCTTAAACTCGCTCAGGCAGCCATTGCTTTATTGATCCGTGCGCCTATATCGATCTTGGTACCGCCACGGCGTCATTTGGCTACCGGGATTGCCGGGTCACCGTGTTTACATCCAACGGTTTGGTGTTGATGACGTTGATGACTATCCGGGTAGAAGAAAACAGCAAAATAATATCAAATTTTACTATTAATATGAACTTCATGTAAAATTTGATATTAGTTTTTTGATATAGTTACTAAAATAGCAAAATAATAAAGACTGCTCTGCAAATAACTCATAAATAACTCATTTTGCTGATATAATATGACAAATAATGCAAAAGTATTTGGAAGAGAAAATATCAAAATCAGTTATTATTGATATAGTTTGAAAATACGAATGATAAATAGAATAGCGGAAAATTTCTATGTTTACGCAAATTATCTTCATTTACTGTTCTACTCTTCTTACAATAACATAAATGAACAAATTTTTACTATTATAAACAAAACTTGCTGTTGGGATGCTATTTTATGTTATTTATGAACTAACATAAGAATAACTAAATCTGATATAACAGCAAAATTTGTTATTATTATGTTATTTGTTTGTTATTCACTTCTACCCGGGTAAGCCTGCCGAAGAGAAGCGCCTGGCAAGGTCGTTGAGCTTACTCTGCATATCAGAGCGCCGTTGAGCGAGGTGTGCAACGTCATCAACCAATTCGAAGTAGTTTAGGTGCTCCAATTCGGCAATATGAAACGTGACTATTCGGCTCTCGACCACGTGACTGCTCAGCCGAAACGCCATGCGCCATCTTAGTTCAGGTAGGGAAGCGAGTAAATACTCAGATGTTTTTGGACGGGGAAGGATCGATTGCCAGCGGATGGAAGAAAAAAGACCTGGTAGATTGATCGCGGAAAGGTATGATTTGGAACCGAGTTACATACGGGGTTCCCACGAAGCATCTCTTCTTGTGAGCGAACGAAATGCAATTCTCCCTATCAGAACAGAGGAGACTGCTTCGGATGACGCTGTTTAGAGGGTGACGACATGCGCAACGTCGTTCTCTGCGATAAACCTTTATTATCTTCTTGGAGCGGCCACTGGATGGAGAGGTACCAATTCTCGTCCCTAATTATCCAATTTCTTCCTGGCTCGATGGTGAACGGGCTCTTGCATCCCTTTGTGGCACTGATATTCTGGACACCATCTGACCAGATTCATCTGGAAACCTTCTGTGTGAGCTCCCAGTGCAACAGACGGTCGTCAGGAGCTTCAGTCAGATCGCACTTGGCAGACGGCTGAGGTTGCTCCTGCTAGGAAGTACCCCGGGGTAAGGACTTTCAGAACGGCAACGGATGGTTAGGTGTGGTAACGGAGGTTTGGAGTTCAGAATTTAGATTTGACTAGATGGAGTGCCCAATCCCAATGTCCCCGATGATGTTTTTTGTTATATATTTTATTTGATAATTTGTAGATCACGGCACTGTTCTTAACCGCTCTGTGCCAGTGAGTCTACTAGTAACTATCTGCTGTACGAATCCACCCAGAATCTATTTTAGATATACATTATTCGTTGTGTCTTTGCCAGTTCATCTTTACCGTGAGTCCATTGTGTCCGTTTGTCCATGTATCGTGTATCTAATGATCGTTAGCTTTGTTCTGTTGTTGCCATTTAATCCGGGTAACTTGAATACCTCCGAGGAAAAAAGACGCAGTCGTCATCAGGAACCTGTGACGGTGAAGGCGCGTACCCAGAAACGCCCTGCATGGGCTGCGATCCGGCGCGACGAGGGGTTTGGTGGAGGGCTGGAATCAGACCTGACCATTCGCCTCTAAAGGCAACGTGAAGCAACAACGCTATGGGACCCCCAACAGATGATGTTTGTGATCCAATTTCAGTAGTAGGGTAGTGCTTGACGGCTAGAAGGACTGACTTCTAGAAACAGCCAAGTGTGGAGTGCGTGGTGGGATAAAATGCCAATTTTATTCTCCTACGCAGAACTGCAGAATATGCTCACGGCGCGTGGTCGACCATCATCTGATATATCTTGTGTAGGTCAAATTACCTGCGCTACCCTGTGATCTTTCACGGCGTTCGACCATATCAGACACAAACTTTGCGTCAGAGAGGTCGGACCCAAGTTCGATATGGGCACACAAAGAATGGCAATGCATACTTTCGTCAGAATGCTCAGGTTGATATGTGAAACTGAATGGTAAAATGCACCCCACGGGACAAGATGACTTTATGGCTTTTTTTGTAGTGTTAAGACATACTTTCAAGAAATGTATGCTGGGATTCAGTTCGTAGTTCGAGATCCAGCACTACGTGCGCTAGTTGAATACACTTCTGAAATTTGCCGAAAATGTTCCAAAATCGTCAAGGGTCTTTTTGTCGCCGTTATTACCATGTTCCCCATGTAATATGGACTGGTCCACAATAGTCTACACCACACGACGACATGGGCTCCGTAGTTATACGAAAGGTTGCAAATCGCGATGCTGGTGGCGACCAAGGAGCGCTTATTACCGAAGCATTGGAAATTTATGATGAGGTTGTGCGAACAATTCCAGCACCGATAATCGAAATCTTTGGCAATTGTAGCACTGAACTGCGTGTAGCGATGCAGAAGATTCAGTTGGAGTTCTCGCCAGAAGAATGGAAAATGGATGCTTGGTCAGCAAACTATCGGATGTTTCACTTCAATGGGAATCGAAACATTTTTAAGCGTCCCCGAGATGCGTCTATCTTGGTAGAGAACTGCGTTTAACCTCTTTGAGTAGTGACGTGATGCGTGATCACGTATCTTGTTGCGCGAGCAGCATAGAGCGACATCTGCATCCATCAGGTTTTTCTGTAATAAGAACTGTAACTTACTCTCGGCTGCTATGCAAATAACTTCTCCAACTCGAATAGTTGGGAGAAACGGCGGAACTGCTTTCGATGAATTTGGAATTCGCGGTATGAACATCATCACGAACGACCTTATAGCACTTCAAGTAACTGTACCCGAAAATAGTTCAATAATATCAAATGCTGATAAGATAGCAAAATAAGATTGGACATGATTGTCAATAGAGATAAAAGATCGACGACAATATCAATATTTTGCACTCTAAAATATCATGAGAAAAAATATTTGATTTTGATATTGTAGCCTGTTCTTTTTATCTTATATCATGAATCCCATGGCTTCAAGTTCATGGCTTTTTGCCCGAGGTAAGGGAATCCAGCGAGTTGAGTTATCGTTTGCAGCCAATTTGATGATGAAGCGATAGCCATTCCACCAAAACAGACAACTACAAGCTCGGTGGACATGATACCTCTTGAAAGGAGTCAGCTGGCTTAGAACCCAGGAACGTATCGTCCAGAAATTCAGATCGTAGTTTGCTTGGATTGTGGACACCTCTTTTGTCCGCAGAACGAAGGTTGCATTTTGAACACTAGTCATTGACTCCACGGTGACAGTCAATCCATTGTGTCAATGCTAAAGAAATTTGTCCTGACTTTTGCAATCAACATTCGTAGATACGCTGTTTCCTTCATATTGGTGCTGAAGTGTAGCACTTTAGATATATAATTACTTTTAAGTAGGTCTTTTTACCTGTTAGATTTTAATAGTTTCGTCCCAATCATTTAGACATCGACTCTTTCGACGATGATGTTTATTCTTTGTTTGAATATTCATGTTGTTCTTGTAAAATTACTGTATCATGGACCACAGATGAAAACTAATCAAAATAAACAAATGTTTCCCCATATAAGTTGAGGCAGGATTGCAGCCAGTGAAGGACGATATAAAACATCAGCGTGAAAACACTTCAGTTACTTTTTAAGCAACTCCCACAGCTCAGGGAGGCGATGGTTTGAAGCTTTGCTAGCGGAGCCACTTTAGACCTCGATGTAAGTAGTTGTCCTTGTACCTATTCTGTTGGTATCTCCTTCTTCTTCTTCTTCTTATTGGCATTACATCTCCACACGGGACAGAGCCGACTCGCAGCTTAGTGTTCATGAAGCACTTCATATTAACTGCGAGTTTCTAAGTTACACCATTACGCATTCGTATACCATGAGGCTACATGTTATGATACTTTTTATGCCCAGGGAAGTCGAGACAATTTCAAGCCGAAATTGCCTAACCGGCGCACGAATCCAGCCCAGCCACAACCTAGCATCTTGCTTTGTAGCCGCCTTCTTATCGCAGTAAGGAGGCCCATTCTATTGGTATACCAATGTCTATAGACTCGCAACAGCCTTAACAACATACTGGTGCGTTTTTTCGATGCATCGGAGAAAATAGTAGTTAGCTAGATGTAGCGGTTGGTAAGAAACATACACCTTGTAATCCAGATATTCGACGTACTTCGAGCGTAGCTGTGGTATGGCTTCCTACGCAGCTAGGGCTGTGGTGAACTATCTTGATCCACCGTTGAGGTGTCCTTCGTTGGTGTTGGGCCCATAGACGCAGCATAAAAAGTCTAGATACGTCAATAACTGGTCACTAACCTGTTGGATCGTTCTAGCGACCATGTACGACATATCTTCCTCTTGGTGAACAACTGCTGTTAACGGAGCTGCACCTTCAAACGTAGCATGTCGAACACTCTACATCGCAGACTGTCGAGAGAACTGAAACGGTTGCTCCCGGTCTTCTTCAAAGACATCGGCTAAAACTTCAGGGACGTTGGATACCCATTTCTTCAGCAGAACTCTGCAGCTAGGCGCATGGCTTGCGCATAAGCAGATTGCGATGGAGGTCATCGCGTCAGACGGAAGAAGTCATCCGTAGAAATCCTGTTTTACAGCCTCGCCATGACGCTGGTGACTTCTCTTTCTCATCTTTGGCCACTTCGTGTGTGTGAGTTGCCAGTGTACGCAGATGCTAGAAACCATTACGACGGTGTTGAATCTCCGAATGATGCAGTGGTTACATGATGCTGATTCTCTTGACTGAAAGCCAGCAATTCTTTGGAATGGACGGTCTTCTGAGTGTAGCAAACTTTGCCGATACATCTTCTCACAGTCGGCTACGGTGGGTGTGAACCATGACTTCCGACAGCAGATCCTCTTGAATGACTGGTCCGAATAGCTGCATTGTTTTGCTACAAAAAGCGTGGTCTTCGCAAAATTGTCGAATACCTTTGGGACCTCCCAAGTAACATTTTAGTTTACTACTCTCTAGGGGATGGTTTTCAAAGATCAATTTATAAAGATCTGTAAAATAAGGCCAATATTACGACAACCTTTTGTTGACCACTATAAGTGTAGATATGACGAGTGCCCTCTCTAGTAATTACTAAACCTTTATAAAAGTGTTTAGAAATCCTTTTGGTTTCTGATTTTTTATAGATTTTGGAATTTGGCTGCGCAGACTGTCAAAATCTTGCTTTGAAAAAGGGAAACAAAACTGCAGAAAATAATAACAGACATAAAATGATGATGGAAATCATGATAAGGATGACTCTAAAAATATTATTTTCAGATTGTTTAATTGCTTCCATCGGAATGATGTGCGCTTCAATTTCATGGTGAAAACTAGGAGAAGAAGTAGATTGAACACCGCGCTCTCAAAAATAATGTAGTTTTGGCCTATATTTATAATAATTGTAGCAACCAATTCTAATTTCCTGGAATATATATGATGTTTCTCCCAATATATTTCTAATGAAATCAATGCAAGCAAAGGGTTTTACGCGGTGAAAACTGTACCCAATCATGCATGTCAGTGATAAATTTTCAGACTTGAAATGCTTCTCCATTTTCAAACTGGCCATCATAAATTTCGATTAGAAAATGTTGTTCTTTTTACGACACCTTTTTCAAATTCTTTGCATGCTAAATATTCTTATTGGGATTTGCTCATTTCACCACATTATGATCAAAATTTTGGTTTTTGATTGAGCTGTGGAAATAAAATTTATTACACTCTCCATCACAACTGTAGAGTCGCTCATAAGGTCAATAAGCTTTTGACTTTTGAAGCCTTTTCAGCATATTTATAAGAGGTTTATTGATAGCAATAGGATCGACAATAAAACTGAGCAACTAGCTATGGTGATTGGTATTATAAATCCGCTATAAGAGTTAAATAAATCCAAGAAGTATGGAAATTGTTACTTTGGCTTGGTGAATATACTCGAAGCTTTAAACACCGAGTAATGCGGAAAATAGCAATACGGAATAATGTTTGCTGGATCGATTCGAGGTCAATTCTCCGCATGCGTAGAAGGTACTAGTCCATGAAACTGCAGTATGCATCCTTGGTGGGTGGATCACGCTCACCGAACAGCACAAGCTAGACAAAAATGGTTGCAGCAACTTGATTGTGACTGAATGCGGTAACATATATAAGTTGCAGTATCCTATTTGGAACATGTGTGCTGCTAACGTCAAGTCTCTTCTCCAGGTTGAAGAAACAGCGCTCACCGAGGGTGATGAGCGGATCACAAGCAAGCGGCAAGCGATCGAGATAACGACCGAATTCGCGAGTGGTGGTAGCTGAATATTTTTTTGCAATAGGTTTCTCCAGTGGGCAACACTGGATTGGAATCAATGGCCTTCAGCTCCCAAACCCGTTCTGGCCTTGTTTACAAGTTTCGATCGACGGTGGTAAGGTGACAAACCCGTGGAACGCTTGAGATTGGACGGAAACTTTCCCGAAACGGTCCATCGAATACTGTCTCGATCAACGTTAGTGACGCTTCACCAAGAAGAACTCACCGCTGTGTACACAGCTCATGGTAAACTTCACCACCTACAGTCATGTCGATATCTGCTGGGATATGAAATTTGGGATCGGCCATCGACACTTCTTTTGGGGGCAGCAGGGACTATGTCCAAGGGCTTGACGATCCCTCCCCAGGCCATCTGCGAGTTGTGGCGCCTGCCTGGGATGTGGTGGGGTTTGACGGTGGCCCTTTAAACCTCTATAAAAGCTGCATGATCCGCAAGTGGGCTCCATAAGGACCGTGTGCCGCTCAAAGCGCACAACCCAAGTCCTGGTGTTGGTGGGACGCTAAACAGCCCTGACACGACGGCCCTCGACAGACAGGAGTGTTGCGAGCCCAATAAGCCGCCTAAAAACAATATACGAACAATAAAGAGATAATGCGACTCGATACAATCGGCAACACCTGGGCGACAGAAGGATCACGTGGAAGTTGGAACATGGAACTGAAGTCAGGCTTCGCAGGTTGCGAAGAGGATATCTCGATGAATTACTCCCCGCACTGATGTCGTAGCGCTGCAGAAATCTGCTGACAGGACAGAAAGTGTGAAAAGCGGGCATCGAGCGGCTACCTTCTACCAAAGCTGTGGCACCACCAACGAGCGTGGAACCGGCTCATAGTGCTGGGAAAGATGCGCCAACGGGTGATTGGGTGCAGCCAATCAACGCAAGGATTGCAAGCTGAGGATAAAGGCCGTTTCTTCAACATAGCATCATCACGTGCACTGCCCACACGAAGGAGAATCCGACGACGAGAAGAAGCGTTCTTGCGCAGCTGGAGCAGAACATCGATGGATACCCTGCGGGACGTCAAAATCGTCATCGTGACGCGCAACAGGTAGGAAGGAGGAAATGAGACCGGTCATCGGACCGGATAGTCTCATACCGTATCGACGACGGCAGCCAACGATGCATAAACTTTGCAGCCTCCGCGGAATGGTGGTCTGAAGCACTTTCTTCCCCGCAAGAATATACTCAAGGCGACATGGAAATCACCTAATCAAGGTACGGAAAACCAAATTGACAACGTTGTAATCGACGGAAATCTTCTCCGACATCACGAACGTGCGCACTTACCGCAGTGCGAATTGAATCGACCACTACCTCGTCGCAGTATGTCTCGCTCAAAACTCTCGACGGTGATCAACACGCGTCGAGTCGTCCGCAACTAACTTGGGCGGCTACAAGACGTAATACCCAAGACTGCGCAGCAGCTGGGTAGCACTCCAACGGAAGAGCAGCAGCGCAGCATCTCTTGAAGATGGCTGGAGAGATATTCGATCCGCCATTGAGCCACAACCGCTGCACTAGGCGTGGCTCCGGATCAGAAAGCGGCTGGGATGGCGAGATGGACAGTTAGTTGAGGGAGAAGAATGCAGCATGGGCGGTGCTGCACACCGCACAGGAGGGCGAACGAATCGATACAAACGGGCGCGGAACAGACAAACTCATTTTCGGAGGAAAAGCGCCAGCAGGAAGATCGAGACCGTGAAGAGACGGAGGAACTGTACCGCGCTAATAACGCAGAAAGTTCTATGAGAAGTTGAACCGTTCACGTAAGGGCCGCTGCCAGCCTGATATGTGTAAGGACATAACGGAACCTCTTACGAACGAGCGTGAGGTGATCCAAAGGTGGCGGCAGCACCGAAGAGCACCTGAATGGGATATGGCAGACAACGGTGGCGGTATGGAATGAACCTGGAGCACGCGCGCAGGACATCGACTTCCGGCTCCGAATATCCAGGAAATCCAGGAGATCGGCCGGCTGAAAACACAAGCCCCTGGAGTTGACCAACTACCAGGAGGCTGTTTAAACACGGTGGTGAAGCTGGCTAGGCGCTGCATTGGGTGATTACGCAAGGTTTGGGAGGATGAGGTTCTGCCGCAGGAGTGATGGAAGGTGTCGTGGTCCCATCTACAAAGACGATAAGCTGGATTGTAAGCAATACGTAACTTCTAG